>NC_056726.1:122550899-122850899 GCF_019279795.1 Protopterus annectens | reverse complement strand
AAAGGCAGATCATGTCTCCTAAACCTGATAGACTTCTTTGAAGCAGTCACAAAAGCTGTAGATGAGGGTAAGGTGGTTCACATAGCCTATCTAGATCTCGCCAAGGCTTTTGACACCATCCCCCACTCTGGAATTATAGATAAACTCACTAAACTAGGTATAAATACCTATGTCACAAGATGGGTTGCCAACTGGCTCACTGACAGAACCCACACTGTGAAAGTAGCAGACTCCAAATCCAGCTTCAGACCAGTGACAAGTGGAGTACCACAGGGTTCAGTCCTGGGTCGTCTCCTGTTTGGTATCGACTTTTCTGAAGTACAGGCCAACACAGAAGGTCTTTGTCTAATGAAGTTCATAGATGACTGCAAACTAGGAGCCATAATCAAAACTCCAAAAGATGTGGACATCCTACAAAACGGCCTTGCTGAGACAGATGCCTGGTGTCAAAGCCATGGCCTCAAGCTCAATGCCAAAAAGTGCATTGTCCTTCCTTTTGGTAAAAACTCAGTGCCCATGAACTATCACATAGGTGGTAGTCTACTTAACACCGAAAGTGTGATAAGAGACCTTGGGACACAGGTGGACAGTAGTCTCTCCTTTGATAATCACATCGCCACAGTAGTCAGGAAATCCTTTTATGTGGCACACCTCATCACAAAAGGTTTCTCATACAGGAAAAAAGAGGCCATTGTCCCTCTCTACTCATCACTCATTAGATCCATTATAGAGTACAATGCCCCTATTGGTATGTACCTCACAAGACATCTACAACAACTGGAAAGGCCACAGAAATACCTCACAAAGATGATTACCAGCCTCAAACAGATGCCCTATGCAGACCATCTCAAAAAACTGCAGCTTTACTCCATTGCATATTGCCTACTCAGAGGCGATCTCTGCCTAACACACACACAGAGCTTTTAGACATGCTCCACTTAAAGAAATCCCAATCCCTATGAGCTACACGCTCTAGGGACCTAAACCTTGTCACCACAATAAGCAGAACATGCTGGAGGGATAGATTCCTGTCCCAGAGACTTCCTATACTCTGGAACAAACTACCTATCTATATCAAACAAAGCTCCTCATTAGCACTGTTCAAGAAAAATCTTGATGATTGGATGGGAGATAGGAAATTCACCCCAGGGATCACTTCTGTGGCTCTGCTCGACAGTGGCACAGGAAAATAATTTTCTTGGGTGGCGAAAGCCAGGGTACCTTTGGCTAGGCTTATATAGGCCCTAGGGCCAATAGCCTAGTACCTGCCTATGAACCTATGAACCTATAATCCCAGTTTAACTTAAACTAAGGGCCATTAAATGATGTTAATGATATAGTAGGCAAGTGCAATGCATCATAGGTAGCCAATCACACAGTCAGCACCTAAAGCAGAGTACTATAAAGTATGCATATACTCCACAAGTTGAGTTTTTCCCCCGTACTCTGCACCATTGGACTACAGATTTGGGAATTTTAACTAAGAGAATGCTAGGGGCTGCTGCAGGTCTGCTATATCTGTATGTGCTAGATGCTGAAGTCACTGTTGCTGCTGTTGCTGACAATAGGCCTAGGCAGAGAAGGAGAAGAGTGTTCAGGCCCAGGGTAACCTTCCAGGAGCTACAAGAGCTAGAGATTGTGGAGTACTATAGGGTGGACATGGACATATTACATGAACTCACTGAGATCTGCCACCCTTAACTCAGACCCAGAGCCAACAGAGGGGATCCCATCTCAGTGGAAACAAAGATACGTGCAGCCCTTAGGATACTAGCTACATGTACTTTCCAAAGACCAACTGGGGACATGATGGGGGTCTCACAGGATCAGCACCGAGGGTACTCCACCATGCCATGCTACCACATGCCATGAGCACATTTCTTTTCCCCCTCACCCCTGAGGCAAAAGTCAGCAATATGTAAAACATCAACCATGTAGCATACTACCCTGAGGTACTGGGTGCCATAGATTGCACTCATGTACACATCAAAGCACCACCCAGGGAGGAGGGTAGAATCTATGTAAATCACAAGGGGTACCATTCCATCAACTGCCGGGTTGTGTGCAATGCCCAGGGGATTATCATGAATATGTGTGGTGGCAGTCCTTGTAGTTATCATGACTCCCATATCTGGCATGCATCAGAGCTGAACCAGATGTTTTCTGGGGGGGGGGGCATCCCTCACGGCCATTTACTGAGGGATGCTGGCTATGCACTGGAACTGTGGGTGATGATACCCATCAGAAATGCATACACACCCACAGAAGAATGCCATAATGAGACACACTCACAAAATAAGAACATAACAGAATGTGTGTTTGGGCTTCTGAAGTCACAGTACTGGTGCCTTAATATATCTGGAGGAGCCCTTCAGTTTACTCCAACCACATGTGCACATATATTCACAGTATGTGCCATGCTACACAACATAATCCTGCAGATACAGCTGCAGCTGAATCAGCAAAGGGAAGGTGTACACAGCCCCCCACCACTACCTAGGTCACCACAACCACACTCACAGGAGGAGTCAGAGGAGGAACCTCCGATGATGTCCTTGTAGGCAGACATAGGCATGACCAGTATGCCCTGGCTTTGGCTAAGAGACAATGCATAGCACACTCACTGACAACCTAGAGCCCTAGGGACTGACACCTTACTCCTACTCACATACATATAGTAAAATGGTTGATGTCAGGAAGCCCACACAACCTGTGCCTATCCATGTATTGGCTGTGTACTGCTTGCCTTACAGTCAGCCCTGAACTAAAGTTCTGTCAGCTGCTGCATTCACAAGGTAAGTCTTCAATCTACACACTACTTGTAAGGAATACTATAATATGATATCATATGTATGGATCTGCTGCAGTTATGCAAGGAAATGTAGTGGGCTAGGTGGGCAGAAATAACATCCACATGGGACTACAAATACGCAGTCCAATAGTATGTGTTCCCTCATAATCACTAGGCTTCATGGTTGGAATAGTCACTGCATCAGTCAAGGGAGATGTGAAACAGTGGGGTCACATGATATTTGTACTACTGTCTATCTGAGTGGATCATGTGCTGTTGTTCCCCCACCCCTAACACACAGCAGTTTTCCCATACAACTGCTTTAACAGCAAGTCAGCAATGGTGTATCAGCAGACCAGGCAATCTCAGGGCTGTAACATAGAACCTGATCACATACTGTATGTCTCACATAATGCAGGAATACATCTGTCCTCAACCCCTTTTCCCATTTTTCATATGGGGTTCGGGTGTCACTTCAGCAATGACAATTACCTCAAGCCAAGGTTTATACCACCGGGTGGCTGTCCCTGCCACAATAGCAGGAATAACAACATACATATTTATGCTGTTGATTGTGTGATGTATGACTCATTCCTGTCTGGCAGCCTGTGTGGTTCAGTGGATTAGGGAAGTTAGCATGGGTGATGGTGATGGTTCTAACATCTTTTTCATGTGAGGTATTATTATGTTGGTGTTTTCACAGACTTTTATACCTCTCGACCTTTTAGTACACGAAATCTGGACAAATGCAGAAAGAATGGGGGGACAAAGTCCCAAAACTTGGGACAGAATTGAAATATTGTTCCTATAAACCTAGAAAGTTGCTAGAATAAAAGGTTTTGCATAAGTACATATTTTTGAAGGATATAAAGTCTGAAACTCAAATGTTTGTCTTTCTTTAGTATTATTTAGTGACTTCAGTATTCAATAATTAACCAGAAAACCACAAATGT
The DNA here is from genome assembly GCF_019279795.1 of Protopterus annectens. Taxonomy (NCBI): domain Eukaryota; kingdom Metazoa; phylum Chordata; order Ceratodontiformes; family Protopteridae; genus Protopterus; species Protopterus annectens. The sequence goes on along the minus strand of NC_056726.1, from coordinate 122,847,155 downwards.
ATGAGGAACAGACCAAAACTATGAGGCAAAAATCTGTACAGTTGAGAGGTATGCAGACTGCCAGTCTGTGTGTGGTGTAACATTATGAACGTCAGTCATATATTAAGTACAGCAGACAGCTGAGGAATGCCGTAGACATTTTGAATGAAGTGCAGTACTGCAGAAACAGTGGCAGATGTTAATGTCTGTAACACACAAAATCCCAGAATGGAGTAGCGGTAGTTGTGGCCTGGACAGACACAATCCCACTTTAGCACGCCCAAACACTTAGTCAAAATGAGTGCAGTTTTGTTGCCCCTTCATCAAAATGACCTGTTCTATATATATAAATATATATATATATATATATATATATATATATATATATATATATATATATATATATATATATATATATATATATATATTTATAAGGTCTATATTATATCCTCGAACACTTATAAAAGCGAACGCTGATTGATCGAACTTATTTTCATGAAACTGCAAAATATCGAAGCAGCAGAAACTCAAATTTTTTCCTAGGGAAAGAATTTGGTTGTCCGTTTCTGTTGCTTCAGTATTTTAAGTGTTATGGTGGAAAGTTGCCGGTCGGATTCAGGTAAGTGTGCGATTGTGTGGATGTGAGTATTAGGGTGATTTAGGTGAGTTAGGGTTAGGGCTCGGGTTAGGTATGTGTGCGATTGAGTGGACATGAGGGTTAGGGCAGATTTAAGTGAGTTAGGGTTAGGGAGCGGGTGAGGTGAGTGTGCGATAGTGACAGACCTTAGGGTTAGGGTTTCGGTTAAGGTAAGTGGGTAGTTAGTAGTGTGTGCATAGTTTAGTGTAGGGTTAGGTATCAGATTTTAGGTGTATGTGTGTGGATTTCTGTTGGTTTGGTGTGCTTGTGTTGTGTGCATGTGTTTTGGAACAGCGATTTTTTTCCCTGGGAAAAAAAATTGCTGATTTGACAGTTCGAGATTGTAAGCTTTCGCTTAAATTAGGTCGATCAATCAGCGTTCGCTTTTTTAAGTGTTCGATGATATAATATAGACCCATATATATATATATATATATATATATATATATATATATATATATATACATACATGATATATAGACTCTCCATATATATCTGCATAACACATATACATATCATAAACACACACACACACACACACACACACACACACACACACACACACACACACACACACACACACACACACTCACAGCTACATTAATGCATACTTCTCTGTTATATACAGAAATATGTGTGTGGATGTCTGTACTGTCCTACATAGCCTAATAATAGTGAGTAAATCTGCACTATCACACATCCATACAGTTGCTCAAAGGATTCAAACTAAGGGTGCAACAGTACATAATCCACTTTCCTACAGAACCCTGTGCCTGCTGGATGTCACCCCATAGACAGACAGAAACAAATGAGCAGATAGTGTAATGTATAATGTTGTCAATGTACACATGGATAGGGCACATTGTTCCTGCCCATAAGTTTGCCTATCTGACTGCAAGCAGACACATATGACCATACTAGTAACTGTACACACATAGGTTCATAGGTTCATAGGTAGGTACTAGGCTATTGGCCTTAGGGCCTATATAAGCCTAGCCAAATGGTACCCTGGCTTTTGCCACCCAAGAAAATTATTTTCCTGTGCCCGTCAAGCAGAGCCACAGAAGTGATCCCCGGGGTGAAATTCCTATCTCACATCCAATCATCAAGATTTTTCTTGAAGAGTGCTAATGAGGAGCTTAGTTTGATATACATAGGCAGTTTGTTCCAGAGTATGGGAAGTCTCTGGGACAGGAATCTATCCCTCCAGCATGTTATGTCTATTGTGGTGATAAGGTTTAGGTCCCTAGAGCATGTAGCTTGGAGGGATTGGGATTTCTTTAAGTGGAGCATGTCCAACAGCTCTGGGTTTGACATAGCTTTGTATGTTAGGCAGAGATCGCCTCTGAGTAGGCGATATGTGACAGAGTAAAGCTGGGGTTTTTTTTAGCTGGTCTGCATAGGGCATCTGTTTGAGGCCAGTAATCCTCTTTGTGAGGTATTTCTGTAGCCTTTCCAATTGTTGTAGATGTCTTGTGAGATACATACCAAAAGGGGGCATTGTACTCTATAATGGGTCTAATGAGTGATGAGTAGAGGGGAACAATTACCTCTTTTTTCCTGGATGAGAAACCTTTTGTGAAGAGATGTGCCATGTAGACTGATTTTCTGGCTACTGTGGCGATGTGATTATCAAAGGAGAGACTACTGTCCACCTGTGTCCCAAGGTCTCTTATCACACATTCAGTGTTAAGTAGACTACCACCTATGTGGTAGTTCATGGGTACTGAGTTTTTACCAAAAGGGATGACAATGCACTTTTTGGCATTGAGCTTGAGGCCATGGCTTTGACACCAGGCATCTGTCTCAGTGAGGCTCTTTTGTAGGATGCCCACATCGTTAGGATTATGGCTCCTAGTTTGCAATCATCTGAGAACTTTGTTAGCCAAAGACCTTCTGTGTTAGCCTGTACATCAGAGAAGTAGATACCAAACAGGAGAGGACCTAGGACTGAACCCCTTGGTACTCCACTTATCACTGGTCTGAAGTTGGATTTAGACTCTGCTACTTTCACAGTGTGGGTTCTGTCAGTGAACCAGTTGTCAACCCATCTTGTGAAATAGGGATTTATACCCAGTTTAGTGAGTTTATATATAATTCCAGAGTGGGGGATAGTAGCAAAGGCCTTGCCGAGATCTAGGTAGGCTGTGTGTACCACCTTACCCTCATCTACGGCTTTGGTGACTGCTTCAAAAAAGTCTATCAGGTTTAGAAGACATGATCTGCCTTTTACAAACCTGAACTGGGTAGGGTCCAGAGTTTGGAAATTACCAATGTCATTGTTTATATGTTCCATGATGATACGTTCCATAGCCTTGCAGACCAGGCTCATCAGGCTAATGGGGCGGTAGTTCCCAGGGCCCATGGTGGCTCCCCCTTTGTGGAGTGGGATAACCGTTGCTGTGTGCCATTCAGTGGGCACAAAGCCTGCGATAAGGCTATGATTTAACATGGTACTTAGGTGAGGTGTCAGTTCATTTTTTAGTTCATGTAGAACACAGCCTGGGATGTTGTTAGGTCCCATGAATGCTGTGTTCTTGGCTTTGGAGAGTGTGGTTTTTACCTGTGCAGCCATGATTACAGGAACTTTGCATTCTTCCGGTATAGAGATGGGCTCTTTACGGGATGAGAGAGGGGTAAAGTTAGCACAGAACCTATCTGCCAGGATGTTGGCAATATAAGTTGTTTCTGTATATTCAGTGCCATTGTGCTGTAACTCAGAGCAGATCTGAGTGTTACCATTGAGATTCTTGACATAGCTATAGAATGCTTTGTAGCTGTCTTTAGAATCAGTGATGATTTTGTTTTCATAACTAGCTTTGGATGATTTTAAGAGGGATCTCAGCTTCTGAGGCTGACCTTAGAGTTTATAGTCATTAGTATGTCAACAGGCATGTGGTTGCAATGCCCTCTTGCAGGATAGTGACATACCACAGAGACTCTATGAGTGCTTACAATTTACAAGCATCAGCAAACATTGTTAGCCGCAGTTATTCAGTAGTTGCATGTATTGTGCTACATGGATTCCAGGTAGTAGGGGACTCAGGACTGTGCCCTATTGAGCACTGCTGCTTACAGAGCAGCTATTGGAGGTGGATGTACCTGTGTTAAATATGTGTGCCATCAATGGGCCACTTAGTGACCCTTACAATGACAGTTTCATGGATGCCTAAGTGGGTGCTTTGTAAATGTTGCCTAAGTGGGGGATATAGTCAAACAGCTTGGCTCAGTCTGTGTCCTCTGACTTAGTATATTAGCAGGTGATTGCATATTAGGAGCTGTCACAGAATCCCACACAGAACCAACAGTTATCCATGGTGGCCTAAGCCACAGTCAGTTGTCGTCTGAGCCACTGACAAAGACTAAATGCCAGTGACTCATACCTCTCAACTGTCCAGATTTTCACAGAATGTCCAGATTTTTGACTCATATTTTTTGTCTATTCCACATAAATGTTGTTGATTTCTGATGTTAAAACAAACCCTGTCACTCTAGCAACTTTCAAAGCTCATAACATCAATATTTAAAATATGTCCCTATTTTTGGCCCTTTGTCCCCCTACTTTGTCAGGCTTTGTCCAGATTTTTTGCAGTAAGTGGTTGAGAGGTATGCAGTGACTACACAATACTATCCTGTGGGAAGTCATCCACCCCTGCAAAATATTGTAATGTCTGCACACCGCACACAGTTGAGCCATTACACATGGAGTTATGGACACAGAGAGTAATGTAGCCTTTCACTTTCACAGGTCTGAAAGCTGTGGGGATGCATTCACTGTTGTACAACCTATACCGACAGGTTTGGGATGTAAATCCCAGACTGTCACTTATATGCTGAATGTGGCAGTCATCACACTTATCATTGTGTGTAATGGCACCCTTGGCATGTCACTGCACAGGTATATCATACAACTGTAGCAGCCACACAGGCTCCATGGTATACCAATGCAGAGTGTAAATAACATATCCTATGGATTCCATGTCACGACCGTACATGTGTAGTCTGTGCTGTATGCTTTGGAAGGGATGTGTATGGCTCCATATAGGGAGGTGTCAGATCACACTGTGTACCTACCATGTATCTATGACAGGACTAACACATCTCTCACCTGTTCTACACACCCACAACATCACTGTACTCTACATAGTACATGCTGGAGAGACAGGTATGTAACACAGACAGTAGACCCTACATTCAACAGGCCTCCCCATGCATGTGAAGCACACATCTTCTGTGACTCAAATCATGTGCAGGTTACACAATTAGGATGCAGAATACAACAATCATGACTGGTGTTGGACAACTGTCTGTACTGGACACAGGATATTTGTGGATGGGTCATCTCCATCACCACAGCTTGTAGATGTGTTAGTTCCCAAAACCCTGGTGACACTTACCAAGGGTAGCAGACCTATCACAGATTAGGGATGCATGAGTATGCTGAATGCTACCGTTGTCCTTGTTAGCCTGTTATAACCTATAAACCTATGGAGCCATGCACTTATAGTGCTGTACCTTGCTGAAGACATATTTATGCTGTGTTGACATGCCATCCTGTGCTGCCTTATTGCCACTGTGTATCCACAGGTTAACCCAGCAAACTTCTGAAACAGAAACATAAACAGGTCCATGATACACCTGTCACTGTGTAACTAAACTGCCATTACAACATCATACAACATAAGGTACCTAAAAATATGTGGCTTACTCATGACAAATACTAGCACACAGTATCTGTCGGTAACCACTACAAATGGCACTCTGCATTTCACAAGTACATGTTACCTAATATAGTCATCCTGTGCATCAGACACATAACTTTATTTCCCTGCATCAATGGCAAGGATGACAGGGATGTAGCACAGTTATCATCATTTGCACAGGGTATTGTGTGGGAGTGCAGGAGACATATGCTGACCCACATTTTTGACAGCATGTGTGTAAGTCAGGAAGGGAAGCAGGTAAGATGGGTCATGGAAAGGTGCTGTGTGTGTTTGTAGGTGACCTGCATTTGACAGTGGTGTGTGAGTGTGTTTATGTACACAGTCAAGCTCAGTGCTAGCCCTACATGTATGCATGTTGGACAGCTTTGCACTGTACATGGTAGAGTTGGCAGTTCACTGTCTCCAGGCCCAAACACAGGAACTGGCTCTGTCAGGAGTTACACTGGCACCTCCATGTCCAAGGTCTGAAGAGGTGCCAGTACCTGATGGTGACTGCTATCTGCTGGGACCATGTCCTCCATGGAAATACCCAGGACAATGAGCCCATGGCCTGCTACATCATGGTGTGGACATCACACTCCCCTCTGTAGCGCTGGATGTACTGCCACTATGGGAGCATGATTGTGTATGGCCATGTGGACTCTCACCAGATGAGATTGCTGACCTACATCTATGAGTCCAATGCTCAGCTCCAACCACACATTCCAGCATAAACAATGTGCAGTCCAAGACAGACACTGTCTCATCCTGCCTTCTGTCCACTGCATCAGTGAACCAATCCAGGGTGTCCCCACTGCGGCAGAGGCAGTCATGGATGTCAGACTGTGCTGCATCCATAAACCTAAGCATACATCTGGTGTTTCAGAATGTGCCTGTGCCTCCCTGATGGCCCAAAACATGCACCAAGTGACCTGTGATGTGGTACCTGCAACAAGTGGTGGATGGACAGCAGGCCACCTACAAGCACCCCTGCCAATCTGCCTGTGTAGGACCTCACCAGCTCTCTGGCTATGGCCAGTGTCTACACTCACTGGAGCCATAGTTGCCACACTTTCCTGTTCAATGTCCCCACTCTCTGACTGTCTAATATCTGTGGCCTCCAGGGACTGGGTATGTGTGGGCATACTGACTGTATGGTGACAATGAGGCCAGAAGAGGGATTTCAACCTCTGGGACAGATTCAGCCCCCAAAACCCCTGACTATGCCTCACTGTGGCCACCATCATCATCTGAGTCTGAGGAGATACTGACATCAGGTTGTGTAGGGAACAGACACCAACCCCCTGGTCACCTGTGATAACAAAGAAAAAAGCAATACATCAATACCTGCACTATTATGCCTGCAGTACTGTGTTGTGATATATGTAAGGCTCTACACACTGTTGTCAGTATGACAGACTTGTTGAAAATCCAACCTCATATACTAAGACATGAGGACAGTACTCTTCTCACTAACAGCTGTAGTTGCATAAAAATAAAATCTCATTACACTGCAATCTCATCAGTAACAGTGAGGTACACTTTTGACATTTGTGTAGACCCTGCACAATTTGACACATATGATACTCTGTACTGTCCTGAAAATGCCATCACATTTATCAGTGTGGTCACACCTACAAGGCATAAGTATGACCCTAACATGTGTACAGTCAGAAAATATGTGTGCAGTTGACAATCATGCCACCAGTACAGCAATGCAGGTAGCAGGCCTGGGATGGCAGTCTAGGGATTACAATTCTGTAAACCTGCATCTATAATAAAACAGTGTCATGTTTACTAGGAGCAGGACCATAGGCTTGGTCAATACCTGACAGACCTGTGAAAAGCTGACGGAGAGGTAATGTCAGAACAACAGCATGTTGCAGCACAATGTGTTAATAGATCCATATATATAGCATTTACAGTAGCTACTGTGTTTATTGTTGTATTGGTCACATTCTAAGTAAGAGAATAAAACTGAGGTCATACCCCTCCCCCACAGAACAAAGTCCTAACACCCACGTAAAAGTATGTACACCTTGACACACTGAATGCTACATTATTACACCACTGAACAAACTAGTCTTAGCTGCATGCTCCTCTTCTGTGGAAACTGTGGCATCCACATCCACGATGTATGGTGTGATGGATACCTGGGATCTGTCATGTGTGCCTAGGTTTGCCAGGAATTCCTCAGTGATTGAGAGTGGTTGTTCCCCTGCAGGGCCTTCACCGATGATGCTAAAATCCCTGGCTACATCTGCAACTCTTCTTCATGCAGCATTGATCATATCCATTGCAAGGTGTCAAATATGCTCATATGTCTTACCCTGATGACCTGTGGGATTCAAGTCACTGACAAGGTCAGCCCACAATGCGGCCTGCTTTTTCCTGTTTTGCCTCCACTTGGACAGTAGGATGTCATGATGTTGCTGCAATCCTTCCAGTATAATTTCATTCTCTGCATCCAAGAAAGGTGCACAGGATCTCGGGTACATGATTTCTGAAAGACAACAAAATGGGAACACATTGCAGGATCACATACATGGAAGTACACTAAGTAGAGATACAGCAAGGACAAACTGGATGACACTATTCACTGCTTGCTCACATATGTCATACTCCATAGTATGCAAACATAATAAGTATGGATACAACTGAGATAGCAATAGTCAGCTATTCCCACCTGTGCTGTGACAGATGCTGCTGTATGATCATACACCCAACACTGGATTCTACTGTAGTGTGTCCCCTATGGGCAACCATCCCCCACCCCAATAATATGCCAAAAGAACAGTGCCAAAGAAATAGCAATGTGCTATTACAACCACTAAAATGGGACAGTCCAACAAGACCAGTGTGCCACAGTGACAAAAAAACAATGCACCATAGATGTATTGTACATCCTCCGTAGGTGTAAGAAAGCAGGAAATAAATGACATGTCATTATCATAGGTCTAAGAAAGGCTCAATGTGGTGACAGTGAAGTTTTCACAAACATATGTTCTGTGTGAGGAAAGTCTCAAACAGAATGGCTCCCCATAGCCAGCTGCTTGCCTTTTTAACATGCTTTTCATCCACAGGTGATTGCCTCTTAACCAATCTGTTCTGAAATGCTAATTGCAGCCAACACAGCTGATTTGCACTATCATCAGCCAATTACATGCAACCACAGTACAATATATAAAGTCTTCATATAGATTAAGGGTCCTTTCTCATATGTTATGCTGGACATTACTGGGGTGAGGAGACTACTTCATCGCAGAGGGTAGGGTTGTAGCAGCGACTTTTACATAGAGATGGGTGTACTACATGCTGCAGCTGCTGCTGCAGGTCAGAAGCATAGGCAGAGAGTGTGAGCACTTTGGAGGGCAACAATCTGTAGGAGGAACTGTGGGAGATCTATCAGCCTTGTTGTAGAGCCAGAGCCAGAGTGAGACCTTTCCAGTCTAATTAAGGCATGTGTTTAAGGTAAGTATGTTAGGCAACAATATCAGTAACATAGTACTTGGCCACATGTTTGTTGTGTCCTTGAGTTATATGGGGGACTAATATAACAATATGTCCACTATTTGGGCAACTGTCAGGCCATGTGTTACAGTCAAGTAGTAATTTGGAGCATGTATGAGGGCAGTCAATGTTACAAGCAGGTACTTCAAATGTGCATGTTAGATGTTCAGCTGTGCTAATTGGCACTGTGGGTTTGAAAGGATTGTGTGGTGCACTCTGATATTAAAGGCCCTCATTTTCAGCACCTGAGTTGAATTTCTCTGAGAATGCATATTAATGCATGACGTGACACTTTATGCACTTAATACTTTTTCTATAGGGATATGTGAAGTGTGTTTCTATCTGCAGGCCTGTGACTTCCATCAGTGGCATGCAGACATTTAATTTGATATGCATTGTGTGAATAAAAAGTGCATGACTCTGTCATTATTTGCTGGCCACACAATACTATAACCCCAGTGCTACACACCACTGGATTTAAACCCAGGACTGTGTGCGGCAAAATGTACTGTTTGCAAGGGATTTAACAGACTGTGCTACTGAATCACTGATACTGCAGGTATATTTGCAAGATATATGTGTACACATACAGGCTGTGACAAACATTTTCTACATCCATCAGTATGTGCATGGCTTTATATGGATGTATTTCTGTACCAGGGTCCCAGTCGAACATGTATTTTGCCATTAATGCCTTAGCAGGTATCTTTCCTGCATGTTGCTGATAAAAGGGCACATTTACCTGCTATCACAGGCCTCACTTCCATCCATTATGATGTCTTTGGCTTTCTAGTAATGTACTATTGCACCAGAGTCCAAGGTACACTCCCATTTTTCCACTACTTTTAATCAAGTTTGCATGGCACGATGCGCAGCTCCGCTGAAACATGCTTAATGACCATAACTGGCAATTACCATGTTTTGTTTAAACCACCTGTTTTAATTAAGAGTTGTGCAGCATGGCAGGTTAATGCAGTGCTCTGCAGGTGCAATGCTTTTGGGTTCAAAATATGAGGTGGGTATTTATTTTGTGTATATTACAATTTTAAAGACACTTATACTTAATATAGCTCTATTTAGCTGAGCTTAGCAAAGCTGCACAATGCGGTGGGTCAAGCAGTGCCACAGTAAAAAAATATAAAGAAAAGTAAAATGGGGAGACAAGAAAGTGGTGAAATTAAGTGCAAGCAGGGGGAAAACATAGTGAAAGGCAGGTAGAGATGTGCAGGGAGGTGCAAGAAAGAACCATAGCTATCCATTTCGTGTACAGCAACAAATGTGCACGTTGACAGAATTTGTACATGACTTTGAACTCTCACCTTCAGAGAGGAGTGAGGACAACAAAACTGCATTGTCAAGCCAATTGGACCAAATTACATGTGTCCAGTGGACATTTGTGTGAAATGGAAAGATATATATATGGGATTTTTTTTTGTTTGGGACAGGTGTCGATTTTGTTTAAGGTGAGAGTGGAATGTTGGGAAGGTACATATGGGGGAGGTAAGCTGGGTAGGTGAGGATGCATTTGCAGACAGACAAGATAAACAATAAAGCAGACAGAGTGGGTGTGTGACACATGAGGGGGGTGAACAATTTAGATAGGGAGGGTGTTGTGGAATCTAAGTTCCATGTGCCTCCACAGGGCAGCAGCATGACTCACATCTCCAACCATGGGACTGTCTGCACTGTTCCATCACTGCCCTGGGGTGGCAGTGGTGGAGGCTGGGCACCAAGACAAGGCTGCCCCACCAGGTCAACCAACATGTCCTCAATCCGGTGCAGGTGGTGGTCAAACCCATGGTAGTCTATCCTACTCACCAAAACCAGCAGCTCAAACCAGGTGATGACTCTCCTTCCACCACCATTCCCAGAAGGGGGCACATTCCCATCTCCTACAGGTGGTACTTTCTGACACCACAGGTAGTGCAGGGGCAGTAAAGGGGTCACCACTGGTCTTGGTCCTAGATGTGATGGGACCTGGTGCCATGCCCAGATGAGGCAAGGTAAGCGGATCAGCCAGAACCAGCCTACCTTGAAGTGCTCTGGTAAATGAGGTTTAGAAATAAGTTAAGGTTAGTAACAACCAAACCATTTTTAGTATTAACAGAATGGAACATTGTATTTATCAATCCAAAGACTTATTAATGTATATTATGTGTAACACAACATTAAGTAACATAACAGTCAGTATGTTAAAAGTGTGCCATTATGAAGTAAACCATAAGGCCAACAAAACAGTTATTTTAACAAAATATGTTAATACTGAATGATAATATAACATAACAATAATAAATCATATTTTACAAAAATATAGTTAAACAAAATATGTTAATTTTAAATCATATTAATAAATAACAATAATAAATAAATGAAGATAAGGAGTGGGGAGAGAGAGACATTCCATTACTGACAATGCCGTCTATATCCCTGAAAACCCTGATAATACATACTCGACAGGCATGTAGTATCAGTTTTGAGTACAGCAACAACAACTCTCCTATAGCTGATGTAGCACATACATACCACTCAAGCTGTTAACATGGGTCAGTATGGGCCAAGCAATAATGAATGCAGGTACACAACTACACAGAACACTTTCACACAATGCGGGCTTATATAATTACTAAGGTGTTCTGTAAGCAGATTTGGTAATACATTGCATTCCAGGTAATCATTTTTCTGGTAATCCTGTCACAGACAGATTAGGCAGTTTTAATTACATTATGAAAAATCATGACACTTAAGAAGCATGTTTGTGTGCAGTACGTAAACTAGGCATCCATCATGCCTTAACTGGCAGGCATAGGAATAGAATCCAATAGCTGTGACAGCAGGGGACATCTGAAAAAAATGTAACTATTGACTGCAGCAACATAGTACCAGTGTGCAAGAAATACAGCAGTACTGGAAATATTTAGACAGATTTATTTAGGGATCAACAATGCTGCTTAACACTTTATTGTTATTGCTGATAAGTGTCTGTGAAATGTAAGCACAAATATATCTGCTCATAACATGGGCTACCACAACCACATACCTTTTGTTCCTGGACTGGGAGAAAATGAAAGCATTATGTGACTAAATTCATTTTGCATTCTAGAACTATTACAGTGTTATAGATAGAAACATCTCTGATCCAAAACAATACCAAAACAGCAAAATCTTCAGAAGTCAGGAATCGAAAAACAGGAACCAAAGTCAAAAGCAAATTCTTTATTCTCCAGCGCTATATTGAGCAGTTTTTTTCAGGTTCTAGACCTGCTGTAAATGTTTCTGCACATGTTCCTGTGGATGCACGTCAACCAGAAGTGAGAGACTGTCAATTTTTTGATCAATTTTTGCAAGAAAGAAATAAAAGAGTGCTTGACCCTTTTGTTTCTGTGGGACATAAATTTCAAAGTGTGTCTCCAGAAACCAGAGAATTTTATCAAAAATATGACAGGTTGATTGAGAAAGAGACAAGGGTGCACTTTAACATTTTAGGTTTGGAAAAATATATTAACTTGAATATTACACCTAGAGGTCTTAGATTCGTAAAGAATCCTAGTACACCATTTGACTTGAATTGTGCTGCTGATAAGAAATTTAAGGAACGCTGGTTCATAGCAGCACACAAGTGTGTAATAGAGTGGCTTCACATTCTGTTGGAAAGGGACCAGCTCAAACATCAGTCTCTTAAACAGGAGCTGGTTTCCCTTTCACATAGTATTAGTTCATCTGTGAGTCTAGAAAATATGAAGTATTTCATGGAGAAGACTAATGAGGGACTGAATAATCTAGAGAATGAACTTGTAAAACAAAAGAAAACAAAATTAATACGTGATATCAATGAATATGAAGCAGGGACTGCATTTTCTTACCCTCCTAATTGGACAGAACATAAGAGGAAACAACGTAGGAGGGTAAGATTCACTGATGCACCGTTGTCTTCTTCTTTTGCTTCTTCAGGGGAAGAGTTTAGGTCGGACACCAGTATGGAATTTCCAGAATTACCTAGACCAGCACAACCACATAGGATGCAACAGGAGTTTAACAATGGAGGCTTGCAGCACCAGGAACGAACATTTCAACAGGGACAGAAATGCCTGAGAAGTTATGAGCAAGAAGATGTCTCTGTTCAGAAATTCAATCAATCTGACAATTTTCGTCAGAATCGGAGGTATGGACAACAATATAACAACAAGAAATTTAAACAGTAATGACGTTAATGATAAAAGTATTGTTCTTAATTTATCTGGTTGTGATTTGTCTGATGAACAGTTTGCTGTGTTATGTTTAGGTTTAAAGTTTATACCTACTGTTTTTCCTAAAGAATATTTGATACAGCAAGATATCTTTAAATTTCTTAGGAAGATACATTTGAAAGTTCATTTTAGCAGGGACCAAGGATGTTCTAATTCTGCACATGGAGGCTTTTCTTCATGTGAATCTGAGGATAGTTTTTATTCGTGTGATGAATGTATAAGTAATGATGATGTGCAATTTCCTATTGTTGGCAATGCAATAGATATGTCTTATGTAGCTTCTTCTAACAAATTTATTCCACCTTTTATTGATCAGAGAGCTATTCATTATGGCTCTATGATTAAATTTTAATGTGAGAATATATGTAGAAATATGAAATTGAATAGATGCAATAGTTTATATAACTTAACTTATCAAGAATGGAGTGCTTTAAAAGAATTATGTGACAGGAAGGATATTATTATCAAACCTTCCGATAAGGGAAACAAAATTGTTATAATGAATGTTGTGCAATATTTTGACATGTGTATGAATCATTTGCAGGATGAAACAACATATGAACAAAGCAATATGATTCATTATCAAAAGCTGTTACAAAATTTAAACATATATTGGACAGGGGAGTCAGTATGGGTTTTTTTACAGAGAAGGATGTGAGGAATAGGTTAGACAATGATAGAAAGGATCTAGCTGTATTCTTTTGTTTACCAAAAATACATAAGAACTTACATAACCCCCCAGGTCGACCCATTATTTCAGCCTGCAACTATTTCCTACATAACACTGGTTTGATTTTACATAGAATATTTTTACCATATGTAGTTAAATCTCCAATTTACATCAAAGATAGTATGGAATTTTTAAACAAAATATCCTCTATTTCTTGGAACAACAAAATGTATTGGTTGGTTAAGGATGTTAAAAGTCTATATACCTCTATTAGACATGATGATGGCCTCAATGCAGTGAGATCTTCTTTAAAAGACAACCCTTCTGTTGATTTCATAGTAGATTTGTTGGATTTCTGTTTAAAGAATAATTATTTTATTTTTAATGATGTTTTGTATCGGCAGAAACAAGGTACAGCAATGGGGGCAGCTTTTGCCCCCATGTATGCCAATTTGTTTATGAATTTTTTTGAAAGGAAATTTCTATTTGAGTTAAATTTTATGAAATGTAATGTGTTATTTTATTTTCGTTACATAGATGATTTGATTTTTATTTGTGATGGTGGTTTTGATTCAGTTAATGAATTTTTGACAGACTTACATGGTAACCCATTTGAGCTAGAATTTGATGGAAAACAGAAGGGAAACAAAGTAATATTCTTGGATCTTGTTTTGGAGGGTACAGAACATGGTAAAATTATATCAAATATACATAGGAAGTTTATAGATGGTAATCAATACCTTCATGCATCTAGTTGCCATCCTGTACATACTTTGGAAGCCCTCCCTTATGGGGAATTGGCAAGGGTATCTAGATTATGTAACACACAAGAAAATCTACAAAGGGAATGGGATATCACATATAATATGTTTTTGAAAAGAGGGTACAGTGTGAATATTTTAGAAAATGCCCTTATGAAGGTAAAAAGGAGAATAATATGGTAAGGAATAAATGTAATAAGGGTGAATATCACCATTATAAGAAATATCATCTGGCAACCAGTGATAAAACTTATAAGGATATTTATTTTGTCTCTACATATAATGTAAAAAGTGGAGACATAAAGGATGTAGTGGAACATTTTTGGAAATTTTTAGTGAAAGACAAGGTGTTGATGCACATTTTGCCACAAAAACCTTTATTCTCCTATAAAAGGGGAAGAAATTTGAAAGATAAGGTGGTACATGGTAAATTTGTAATGCCAACATTTTGTTTACCAAGACCACTAAGTGAATTTGGTACAAGATGTTGCAGTAGATGCAGTGTTTGTAGGAATATAGTTAGAACATTTAATTATATTAAAAACATTAGGTTCACAGTAAGAGATAGTTTTACCTGTAGAAGTAAGGGAGTTGTGTATGCTTTACACTGTCCCTGTGGATTATATTATATAGGTGAAACTAAAAGAGAGTTTCAGATTAGGTTAGGTGAGCACATTAGAGACATAAGACATAAAAGGAAAATAAATTTATTGCCACACATTTTAGTGTTTATCATAATAGTGATGCTTCATTTTTAACAGGAACAGTTTTAGAAAGTGTGAAATGTCTTTGTAATGATGAAAATGCTTTGAAATATAACTTACAATATAAGGAAAGTATTTTTATTTTGAAATACAATACAATGACACCCTGTGGACTGAATAATGAAATAAACGGGAGGTGTCTGCTTTAAAACTTTTTTGAACATAATTGTTTAATTAATTGCTTAATTAATTGCTATGAGTATATATATATATATATCCATTCTTTCAGTGAGAATGTATACTCTTGAAAGGTGGTTACACTGAGGCACTGGAGAATAAAGAATTTGCTTTTGGATTTGACTTTGGTTCCTGTTTTTCGATTCCTGACTTCTGAAGATTTTGCTGTTTTGGTAATGTTTTGGATCAGAGTTGTTTCTATCTGAAGGTGTGTGGAGTTGAGTTTGTGTAATTATTACAGTGTTATACCTGACTGCAGTAACAGTAGAACACACATGCATGGAATACAGCCATACTGAATTTGTTAAAACAGATTTCTTTAGGAATCAACAATGCTGCTTAACACTTTATTGGTACTGCTGATAAATGTCTGCAAAGTCCACACACAATATGTGCCCATAGAGGGGCTACCCCACCCATATAACTTTATTACCTGGAGTAGGAGGAACAGAGAGCATTATGTGACTGATATTGGTCTTAAGACAGTGTTACACATGACTGCAACAACATTATCATAGACAAGGAATACATATAGCAATACTGCAATGGTTATGACAACACAATCCTGCTGTACACCATTTTGCTTACTGTTATTGGTACTGTTTATTGTTTATTGCAGTACAGTTGTTACTGTTCATTTATTGCACTACAGCTCTAACTGCCCATTTAATGCACTACAGTTCTACTTGCCCATTTATTCCACTACAGTTTTTGTTGTGTATACTTTATTGCAGGAAATGCTTTACACTTTCTTGCTTAATACACTGCAGTTAGCATAATAAATCCTTACTTATCGCTCTCACGGTGCAACCTGGCCAGGCGTCCAGCATAGGACTTAACATTGTGACCTCTCTCAGCTGCAGCTATTGGAAAAGAAGCACACCCTTATGCATACCAGTTTTGCAGATTTTCAACTTGCAGTTTGATAAAACAGTAGACAACATACTTACATATTTTTTTGGCATTCTCTGCTTGTGCCTCTTGAACCCAGGTGTCGAAGGTTCCCCTCTTTCTCCTCTTCAGATCATCAAAATGGTGGTGACACTGCTCACCTGTGCTGGGGATACCAGTAGCACTGATGAGCTCCCTGGTCAACTGGTTCCAGGCCTCTGCCTTACATTCTGAGCCCTGAAAACCCATCTGCATCAGCCTGGGTTCATAATTGTTTTATTAGGAGCCCAGCAAAGACCATGGACTCCTGAACACCTCATTTCTGTGCCCAAAAGTTTGGACCTTGACTAGCACCACCTCCCATATCAACAGATGATTAGACTCTAATAACTGGTGCAGAATTCCTGCCTATTGGCCTTAATATAGGCTGTTTTCCCACTCTTACACGTCATTGAGTAACATTAAAAACAGCGCTGCATTGCTTAGAATCACATAAAACAACTAAGCAGAGCTAAGCAGTGCTAAAACTTGCACAGCTGAGGCCTTAGCTAACCTTAGCACCACGGAAACAGCAGTAGCCAGTAACATGTTTAGGCAGTGATCAGCATAACACAGCAGTGCCATAATTCACTTTAAAATTAAACATATATAATATTGAACCCAGGACCTACTAAGCATTAGGCTGTCACTCTACCCATTTAGCTACTTGGATATTATGAATACTAGTATACCTTCACATATACTATTGGGCTACCTGTTAGTGTTGCTAAGCACTGCTGTGCACCACCCAAACATGTTTAAATAGACCCAGAAATAAATAATTAATTGCATCCGGTTTTTATTTTTAGATGTCTGGGAACTGTCGGCTATGTATGCATGAGTGATGCTCAGCACAACAATTAAAAAATAAAAAAACAAAAAAAAATGTACATAATTATGATAATTAGTTACATCTGGTCTCTATTTTTAGATGTGTAGCAGGTGTTAGCTGTCGATATGTCTGCACAGCTTAACATTGCTGCACTTAGCTCTGTGCCCTGCAAACATACAGAGAAGAAAAAAATAATTCATAACAATAAAATATAACACATTTCAGCCAATTCACAGCATTTCAACAGTAGCAGGGAGCATTACAGGGAGCCTCACGCTGTACATAAAATCTGACCAGGAATCCACAACCATGGGTGGCCTCTATACTTATCTCTACACAGATTCAATATCCCTATTACTATGCTCTCTCTTGGCAGTGTGTCATCATTAATATGCATGGTGTGCTGCTGTGGGAGAACCGTGGCCGTGTACATGGATACATTCTATGTGGGCTCTACACTGTGCCTACACAGATTTTATTAAATCCTGGAGTTGGTTTTATGACATCACCTGGATGGGGCATGGTCTACTAATATTGATCCTGGCTTAAAATTTTAAATTATGAACCTGTGCTGGTCATATAGCTAAAGAGTTAGCAAAAATTAATTCATGTCAGCAGTGTCACAAACATTAACAGTAATGGAAAGGTTACTTTCCTCTGACACTTTGACAGTGCCACATATCATAGAGCTTCTGTTAACAGAACCATACAAGCTGCTGTACATGAGGGTGTGTGAGAGGACTAAGATATTCCTTGGCAAAGTGCAGATTACTAAGCAAATACGTGTATCTTCCCTGTTCTGCATTTAAACTATATGTCTGTCCATCTCACTCCCTCAAAAATAGGGATCATGTTGTTCTTGAATTGAATGTAATAATTAATGATAAAACTGAACATGGCAACACTTTAAAAATAATACCATATTGGCAATAAACATTTGTCAGATACATAACAGTCTGTAGCAAGCTTTATTAACCCTGCACTTAAAGAGATACTGCTAATAGACCATTACAGATTACAAATATATTCATAGGAATTTGATGAATAACCAGGTTATTTTCAACCATAACAGGAATATGCTTCTCTAAAGAAATGCTATGGGTGAAGTAAACCAAGAGAACAATTTAGGATATGTTTCCTGCATATGGATTGGAGCCCACAGCATGCCAAAACATAGACATGCTAGGTGGTTTTCTTAGAGGACTAGCTAACAGGCAGCATATTTTTTTTTGTTTTAATAAACATACTGCTTTTCTAACCCTGCAGTTAAAGGTCTGATATAAGCAGAGTGTTATTTATTACAGGCATATTCATAACCATGCACAAAATCAACATTACTATCAATAACTGGAATATGCTTCTCTATATAACGAATATGTGTGAAGTAAACCATGATAACAATTTCAGATACGTTTCCCCTATGTGGATTGGAACTCACAATATGCCAAAATGTAGACATATGTGCCAGTTTCCTTACAGGGTAAGTAAGCTAACAGGCAGCTGCTGTTTCTGCAAAACAAAAAGGTAATGCTGGTGTTTATTTGTATTCCTGCAGCAAACAGATGAATTCAGAAAATTCAATCACCTATTGGACATTTTATCATAAAGAAATAACAGCTATCAACACATAACTGAAAACATATGAGTAAGCTGTCAGACAGACATTCCTTTTGGCTTAAAGAAACATGACTGTATTAACATTATTTTATTAGGAGGAATCAATTAAAGAAGTTATGTATGAATTTTTATTAAGACATATAATAATTTGGTACTATAATGGACAACTATGAAATGTGCAGTCATCAGCGGCCTAAGTGCTATAGGCTTCAATGATGCACAAGGACAGTGCATGTGTGAATTGATGTTGTTATGTGTTGTAAAACAAATGAACATCTACAAAGATCACAATTATGTATATTATAAACTTTGTTAAAGAAATTAACAGCATGGGAATTGAGCCCACACTTATCAGGACAGCAGTTATCACGTCCACTTAATTAATTACATGAGTTAATTGTAACAACAGGTGCTTAATTGTTATAAAAACATCTGATATATATGGGACAGAGATTTATCTCTAAATTCCATACAAATGCTCACGTATACATAGGATAGTCACATTTACTGTAGGGATCCATGGGCTGTCTATGTAGCTCAGTGGCCATCTGACAAAGCTCCTCTGTGTCATTCTGATGCAGGTCATCATAGCAGTGGCAAATTTGCACTCCACTGTGGCATTTCCCTGCATGTTTTAAGTGCTCCCTACAATTTAGTTCAATATGTCCATCATCACGAACTTCCTTGGCCCAGCTCTCATCCGATGCTCCACTCCAGCTTACATGGTCAACATTTGGGTGGTCTCCTCCTTGGTCCACTTGGGTATACAGACATGTCTCAACCTCCTCAATATCTTGATCATCTAATGGAAAATGTCTGATAAATGTAAAATCAGAAAAAATGCTCACTGAGGTTCTACTCATTTCACAGGTAACAATGGTTTGATCTGTAAATTTATCAAAATTAACATTTGAAAGTGTCACTGATATCATGTAGTCAGATCTTTGGAAGATAACTAACGTGCCACACATTGTGCCATTTATTGATGCTTATTGGGTATTTATGCAGTATACCTGGGTGTTAAGCCTCATGTAACCAATTTATGTGGATGCGCACAAATGGGATTCTAAAACTCAGAATAGACATCATTAATTATGTATGCCTCAAATGATATTTAGGTGCACGTACTTTCGGTGATTTGGAGTGAGAGGTACATTAGCAAGTTGCAGTATTTCTGCTTGGGTGAATATTACATCTGTTAAAGTTACTCATTCTCAAAGGTACTTGTTTAAATTTTGTTTTAAATGCGTGCTTAAATATAACTTGTGAATTACTGGACTGATGTTTTAGTGACCTTTATGCATACAGGTGTTGCAATTTTTATTAATTTATTTTATTCCCATATGCCGTTGAATAGATAGATTTACATTGCAAATGTGAACAGCACATGAGGATAGTTTTATTGATCATCCGCATATCTTACTGGTAATATCTTTGTAATCTGTGGTGTAACTACAGAAACCTACAGATTCTGACACTATCCATATGTACTATTTTCTTTTGACATTACAGATGTCTCTTCACTGATATTTGTTAACCAAAGTGTTAATATTTATTTATTTATTTATTTATTGACATTTATATGCTCTGTTGCTGTTACTGATATTCCTTCACTGATGTTTTTAAGCAAAGTGTTAATAGTATGTTCTTTTGCTGTTATGGGTATTTCTTCATTGATGATTCTTAACAAATGTCTTATCACTACTGGCTCAATATACAAAGGATATGTAGTGTCTGTGGCCTGTTTACTGATCCGACACTTTCTGTATGTATCCAATTGCTAGATTGTGTAGTATTTTCATTCCTGTGCCATGATGCTTTTGTCTTCGGACCTCCATTCAACAAACATGTAGTGTGACCAGTTCTAATCCCACACACAAAGTCTAAAGATATTACAAGTTATCTTTACTTTATAAATGTTATGTATGCAGGCACAGTGGTTACTGTTTATATGTCACCTTAGTATTTGTCACAGACACAGACTTTGCAATGCACATGAATGCATACTGTTTATGCTGACATACTCTGTCTACAGAATCATCTGCATATGTGGGCTCACACAGGAATAAGATCATGTGCATATCATTGTCTTTCAGATGGCCAGTTGTGCTAGTGGTGACAATTTCTCCCCACAGAAAAATGATATCATACTCAATGCTCTCCAACAACATGGATGGATACTTTTTGGCCATTCTGGCAATACAATTTGGAGAAATGAGATCTGAACTGACCTTGCCAACATGATAAGTGTGGTTGCAGGTCACAACACATCCCATGATGACTGTAGATGATGCTATTCAGAAATAATC
This sequence comes from Protopterus annectens, assembly GCF_019279795.1. Taxonomy (NCBI): domain Eukaryota; kingdom Metazoa; phylum Chordata; order Ceratodontiformes; family Protopteridae; genus Protopterus; species Protopterus annectens. The sequence goes on along the minus strand of NC_056726.1, from coordinate 122,826,022 downwards.
CTCTGTGTATCCAACAGATTAAGACGATATGACTCCATGGATGACATCACACTATTTCTGGCCTGACTGCAAACAGGAAGAGAGGAGCGATACATACACAGGGGGGTGGGGATAGAAGCTGGAGTTCCAGGCCAAACATGTATGACTTTCTTGCCATGACATGGTTCAGTATTGAGAAAATCACTGCATATCGCTGTAGCACACACATTCATGTATTGCCATTTTTTATATATAGCAGTAGATTTGAGCCGTACACACAGATCCACACAGGTTTATGATGAAAGTAAGTTTAATGACATGTGGTCCTACAACTGCAGAACAGACAGAACAGTCCAACCTACATGTGTAATGATGTCTGCATTAATATTCACAGGTCCATCTACTTCACAACAACACCAGGGAATGTCAGGTGAGAGTCTCTGTACTGTGTTACCGTGACCACTACCTGATATTGCCTCAGGCTTATTTGATGGCACTGCTGTTTACTGTCTTATTATTTCCCTAAAATGTTACACTACAGGTACATCCAGTGGGGGTCCAAGCCATGCAGGTTCAAGTTCAGATAGACCAGGTATGATACTGCAACAGGTTCATAAAGTATATCAATGTGTATCACACATGTGACACATGACATTAATCCCAATAATTTTCAACACAGGGTCATCTGGCCTACAGGTGCAAGATCCATCATGTGAGTATCTGCAGTCCCTGTTACTGTGTTATATATGTGATACTGTCAGTATTGCTTTGGATAAATATCTGACTGCAGGATCCACCGTACAATCCACAAACTCACAACAGTAGTTGTTTACCAGTGATATGTTATTTAACTATCTTTCATAGGTTCATAGGTTCATACTAGGCTATCTGCCCAAGGGCATTTATAAGCCTAGCCCAGAGTTTTGTGGCTTTCGCCACCCTTTTAGTTTGGAGGATACTATGCCCATTATTTTGCTGTGCCTCTGTCAAGCAGTGACACTGAGATAATCCCTGGGGTATATCTGCAATCTCCCATCCATTGGTCAAGATTTCTCTTGAACAAAGCCAGCGAGGTGCTCTGCCTCACATGTACCGAGATTTTGTTCCACAGCATAGGGAGTCTCTGGGTGATGAATCTGTCCCTCCAGCATGTCCTATTAATAACCGTGTCAAGGTTTAAGTCTCCCGCCCTTGTAGTTCTGAGAGATCTAGATTTTTTGAGGTGAAGCATGTTCATCAATTCTGGGTTGGACATGGCCTTGTATGTCAGGCACAGGTCACCTCTGAGCAGACGGTAAGCGACTGAATACAGCTGTAGTTCCTTCAGTCAGGCAGCATAGGACATATTTTTGAGACCCTTTATCCTTTTGGTGATGAACTTTTGGGGCCTTTCCAGTTGCTGCAGGTGTCGTGTCAGATACATTCTGAATGGGGCATTGTACTCAATCATTGGTCTGATGAGTGATAAGTACAGGGGGACGATGACTTCCCTTGATCTAGATGTGAATCCCTTCATGATCAGGTGGGCAATGTAGAAGGTCTTCCTAACTACTTTGGCAACGTGAGTGTCAAACAAAAGGTTACTGCCAACCTGGGTCCCCAGATCCCTGATAACCTCTTCTGTGCTTAGTGGGTTGCCGCCTATATGGTAGCTAGGGGTAACCTTGTTTTTCCCGAAGGGTATGACTATGCATTTTTTGGTGTTTAACTTTAGCCCATGGTTCTGGCACCAGTTATCCATTTCTATAAGACCCTTCTGAAGGATATCTGTGTCAGATGTGTTCTCAACTATGGCGCCCAGTTTGCAGTCATCTGCAAATTTTGTCAGCCATAATCCTCCTGTGTTTGCTTGTACTTCTGAAAAGTAGATGCCGAACAGGAGTGGGCCCAGGACTGAGCCCTGTGGGACACCACTTGTGACAGGCTTTGAGTCTGACATGGCACCAGCAACTCTGACCCTGTGGGTTCTGTCACTTAGCCAGTTTGCAACCCATCTTGTGATGTATGGGTTTACATTTAAGCTGATGAGTTTTTCAATGATACCTGAGTGGGATATTGTGTCAAAAGCCTTTGCCAGGTCAAGGTAGGCTGTGTGGACTGCCTTTCCCTCATCAATGGCCTTGGTGACTGTTTCGAAAAAGTCAACCAAGTTTAAAAGGCATGATCTGCCTTTGAGAAAGCCAAACTGGGTTGGATCCAAAGTCTGCAAGTCCCCTATGTCTTTATTTATGAGTTCCATTATGATCCTCTCCATATCTTTGCAGAACAGGCTTGTCAAGCTGATGGGACGGTAATTTCCAGGGTCGGTGGAGGCACCGCCTTTGTGAAGTGGGACCACAGTTGCCGTACGCCACTCCTTAGGCACGTATCCTGAGGTGAGGCTAAGATTAAACAGCTGCCCTAACTGCGGGTTTAATTCCTCATTGAGTTCGTGGAGCACACAACCGGGGACACCAACAGGAGAAACAGCAATCATTGCATATCATTGCTGTTTCTCCTGTTGTTGTCCTCCAACAGTAGTTGTTTACCAGTGATATGTTATTAACTACCTTTCATACATATCATTGCTGTTTCTCCTGTTGTTGTACTCCAACAGTAGTTGTTTACCAGTGATATGTCATTAACTACCTTTCATACATATCATTGCTGTTTCTCCTGTTGCTCTACTTCAACAGTAGTTGTTTACCAGTGATATGTCATTAACTACCTTTCATACATATCATTGCTGTTTCTCCTGTTGCTGTACTCCAACAGTAGTTGTTTACCAGTGATATGTTATTAACTACCTTTCATACATATCATTGCTGTTTCTCCTGTTGTTGTCCTCCAACAGTAGTTGTTTACCAGTGATATGTTATTAACTACCTTTCATACATATCATTGCTGTTTCTCCTGTTGTTGTACTCCAACAGTAGTTGTTTACCAGTGATATGTTATTAACTACCTTTCATACATATCATTGCTGTTTCTCCTGTTGTTGTACTCCAACAGTAGTTGTTTACCAGTGATATGTTATTAAATATCTTTCATACATATCATTGCTGTTTCCCCTGTTGTTGTTCTCCAACAGTAGTTGTTTACCAGTGATATGTTATTAACTATCTTTCATACATATCATTACTGTTTCTCCTGTTGTTCTACTCCAATAATATCATGCCTTCTTCCCATTCCTAAGCCAGACTGCATCAACCTCATAAATTGCATAAACATGGTATGTCTGCATCAAACCTTCTGTATGTTTTAACTATGTTCAAATGGTTTATAGTGGAAATGATGTGATCAGTAATGCTGATTTTTCCCTACTATAGTTGAAGTTCAACCCTCTTCAACAGCACCATCTTTCCATGAGGAATTGTTAGGCATGTGTTTTTTTTGTATTCCTTGCATATGTCATGAATGTTGACTATCCAACCTCCATGTTATGTAGACGCCATGAAACATGCACACAGAAGACCTCATGTAAAGTCATTATTATTTGTAACACTGCGGTGAGATATATATGTCATATGTCTTTGATGCTACCTAGCACATGATGTAAGCACATTGTCCAGTTCTGTGTCATCTACCTCTTCTTTTGGCACATCAGCTATCTGCATTCTCCATTAGTCCATCCAGTGATTATGATGTGGCATCTCATGTGTCTCAGTATGGCAGCATGGCCCCTGGCACACAGTACATTGACGTGTTGATAGAATCCATTCAAGATGTTGATACATTTGTAGCCTCAGATGTGGAAGGAAATTTGTCAGGATGAGGCCATTGAACCACAGACCCAAGTTGAGACTGCTATTGATTTTGTCAGTTTACCACAACATCTTGAAATTAGGCATTGCAGTAGACATAGGTTTGCAGAAGGTGTGCATGGACAGATGTCAGAGGGTGCCATCCTATTGCTGCAGGCAAATGAACTTTCCCAGCAACATCATGGATCAGAAATCTGTGCAATTGCCCATGCCACAGATCATGTTGCACACCAACTGCATGTGATGTATGAAGGACAGGAGTGCAGACACAGTGAGGTAATGGTGGCACTGGTTGCTCAAAATAATAGCATGGTAGCTGTGACATGGTTAGTAGAAACCTTGGCCTCTACAGTACTACAGCACTGCTGTAGTATAATCAGAGTTCTGTATGATCTATCTGTGCAGAGCCGATTACAACACTGGAGAGGCAGGCCACCTCTCAGCTGAACCATCATTGCCCATCGAGCATCAGTGTGCATGCTCCAGCTTGCAAATGCTTCCATTGCTGGCCTATCTGCTGTGGTCCTACTAGTCACAAGAAGACATTCAACTCACAGTTATGTTCCATCATCTCATCATGGTGTTGTCACCCCATCAGTGAGGTCACCCTAGACTGCATTAGAGTCCAACAGTTTCATAAACATAGCTTACTTCTTGTATTATATTACTAATTTACTGTGATATATTTTTCTGTAGCTATTAAATGTTATAGGAATAACCCACGCCTGGGTGTGGGTAATGCTGGATTTACCCACGGTTGGCGTGGTTTGGTTGCCCTCGGGACCAAACAAAGCCAACCGTGGGTAAATCCAGCATTACCCACACCCAGAAGTGGGTTATTGCTATTATACAATGACATTATGTAAGAAAAAAAATAATTACTTTTCTTAAATAATGGCATTGTATAATGCCTCCTTGCTGCCCTTCCACAGCTGTCTGGTATTCTGCGGAAGTTCTGATGTACTGCGCATGACTACGCAGTACATCAGAGCTGTGGGCAAAAGCAATGGAGAAAGCAAGATCTCTGTTGCTTTTTACTGTTTCACTATGTTAAATGGGTTTAACATATGAGATAGTTTAAAAGCAATGGAGAATCTCCGTTGCTTATTTTAAAGCTGTCTCGCTATGTTAAACCCATTTAACATAGCGAGACAGTTTTGAGCAAAGCAACGGAGAAAGCAAGATCTCCGTTGCTTTTTTACACACTGTGTCGCTATGTTAAAGGAGTTTAACATAGCAAGATAGCTTTAAAAAAAGCAACAGAGATCTCCGTTGCTTTTTTTAAAGTTGTGTCACTATGTTAAACTCCTTTAACATAGTGAGACAGTGTTTTAAAAAAGACTTATACTAATGGAAAAAGTCCAGGCGACCGGACCTTTTTCCATTAGTATAAGTTGATTTACAACGTGCATGCTGACCAATCAGCATGCACGTTTTGGAATATTAATGGGGGGGTCATGGTATAATATACTTTATGGTCTGTGTTGTTTCTTTTTTTATGTTATTATATTGTAGAGATAAGAATATGTTGCACTGATAGTTGCCCTTTTTTTTCTATAAACTGGTACAACAATCTGAGTGTGTATGCATACCTGCATCAGTTGTGTTTTGAGTTTATGACCCCTTTTATGACAGAGTTGCATATATTCATAATTTTATATGTTATGATTATGGTGTTATATTTGATGTTCAGTGTGTACATCTAGTGGGCAATTGCCATTAGATGCAATCTGTGCTTCTGAGGTTGAGCAACACCTGAACATCAATTTTAAATTTGTGTATTCATGCATATGTGGCTTGTTATGACTCAAACATGTGGGTCAGATGTTGCTGTGTTGCCTGGGCCTGCACTTGTGGTCTTACCATAAGTTGCCTATGCCTGTGTCTTCTGCCCCTACATCCTCCTGCTCCTCCTCTGATATCTGTGGGATGTCCTCTTCAGACATTTGGGGTTCTTGGGGCAGTTCACCAACACCTGCAGCTGGAAGACTGCCACGTGCTATAGTTAGCATGTTGTGCATCATGGCACTGTAATTTATCATCTGTGTTGACTTCTCCCCTGGATATGTCAAGACTTCTGAAACTAGCTTTCAGTTCACTGAACACACACTCTGTGTTGTTTCTGGTCATTGTGTGTGCTGTATTGTAGGCCTCCTGTACAGGTTTGATGGTTCACTGTATGGTGTGATTAGCTACAGCTCATGTAGATAAATACAGTCACCTGTTGTGGGCACTAAAACCAAATTTGACCAAAAAGGGTATTGTTGTGTGGGGTATCCTTAGCTTACATCCTAGATGTGCTCCTGTACATATCTAGTAGTAGTCCTTTAGGTATTTCACCTTGCTGAAATGAAGCCCTCAGTCCACTTTCCCTCCATATTGCAGCATCATAGACACTTCCAGGGCATGTTGCTATGATGCTTGTTATGCTACATTCTGCTGCACACACAACCTGGGAGGTAATGGATGGTCAACCATTTTTGTTTATGTATCAGTCTGCTTCTAGATATACTGGTGTCTTCATTAGCATGTGTATGTAATCTATTGCACCAAGTACATGGGAGAAGTCTGTGATGCATTACAGTTCCATGCTCCATGAGGGTGGATGGAAAGTGTATCCAGTTATTCACATTGCTTACAGGAATTTTGCCAGGATACAGCTGGCAGCTGTCTGTGACACTTCCACAGCATTCCCCCATATATCTCTCTGGAATGCCCCAAATGCAAGTGTACCCAGGCTGAGACACACTTTAGTTTCAAGGGGGATGGGGTTTCCTCTTAGAGTCTGCACAGACATGTCTGTAAAGCATACATTGAGGATTTCAGAAACAGAGTTCGTGCAACAGTTTTTCACATTTAAATTGCATTATGTGCACACGATGTGTTTCAGATTCACTTGGCCATGCGTGGAATCTGTAATTATGCTGTGCTGAATTGCTATGTACTTTGACTGCCTTCAGCATGTCTTCTAAAATCATGTATCAGGAGGTGTGCTGTGTCTTAGGTTCGTAGATTAGGTTCATAGTTTAGTACTAAGCTAACTGCCCTTGCGAGCCATTTTAAGCCTAGCCAATTATCCCTTGCGAGATTCAAACCTTGCACCTTGTGTTTGTAAGGCAAACACCTTAACCATTAGGCCACCCTCCCAATCTGTTCTGCACCATCTGTAAATAGCTTCAGCAAACTTTATGGAATTTGACCCTCAGTGTATACATATCAAATTAATGTGTGGTAGAGTGTATTCATTGGTATGAATATAGCTTACTAGTTAACATATGCATCCCTTATAACTGTGATACTGGTAAGTTCATTTCCATCTCAGATATTAGCAGTCATGGGAATATAAGAAATATGAAACTTACTGGTGAAATTAGAAAACATTTCACAAGAGCAATTTAGGAAATGAAAGACAGTAGTGAAACCTGGATTATTTCGCCATTGGCTACCTTATGCTAATTTGTTGTTCTTAGACTTTTGGTATGGTATAATCACTGGCAAGATATTAAAATATTCTGTCAGAACATTCTTTTTATAAATCAGAGGAAAACATCATCTTACGTACTTCATTGGTTTTGCTGGAGTCATTAATACCATTGATTAAATGTCCTCAAACTGTATTTTGCAAAGAAACAATGAACAACACAAAAGATAAACATGTCAATAAAGGTACTATGCAGAATATGCATCAGAGCAGTTAAAGTGTCATGCTATTTTTAATTTGTTTGTTTGTTGTATTTTACTGCCTATGTACTGCTGAATTGGCTTTTAATGTACAAATAAAACATATAAAACAAAACAGAAAACTGCCTCTATTAATCCTGTAACTGTGTAGTGAATACTTTTTTGACCCCAAGGTTGTTGGATCAATTACATTTTATTGCAGTATTTTTTAACAGTTGTGTATTAATGTTTTTTTATTGTGTGAAAGGCACCTTTATTTTAATGGCAGACACTGAATTTGCAGATCATGCTAAAAGTTTTTTTTTTTTTTTGCCAATAAAGTTTATGGTTTATATCCAAGAAAAGCAGTCATGCTTCAGCTGTGGTGAAATTACTTGTTTGATGTATGGTAGAATCCATCTGTTCATGTTCTGGGACATTTAGTTTTAACAATTATCAGCATACCATATGTGAAATGCTCACAGATATCACACTCCTGACTTCTCTTTATTCTTTTCTAAGAATATAAGCCACAGATATTACATCTGCATAACAAGATTACTAAAATTTGATAATATAAATGAAATCTCATGTCTCGTGTGTTCCTAGTAAAACGCTGATAAAGGACACTAGTTTTAATAAATCCACGCATTTGTTTTTTCCCTTAGTATTATATTGTTAATTTGGTGAGTCAGCATTTTTCCAGGTTGATAATATTCCTTTACATGCAGTACCAACTGATATTTTGAAACCTATATTTATGAAAAATATTACCCATAAGGATCCTCGTGCAGCTACTCAGTTTGTAGTGATTCATTCCAGTTGCTGCTCAAATTTTATATATACATATGCCCATGAAAAATCACCATGAAAAATAATAGTATGATATCAGTTAGAAATGTGCAGTTTATGCATGTGTACCACATTTGACTGAGGTGTTAAACTGAGGTCCCATTAATATGAGCTGGTAGGGCGTTATATGAATGTTACAATTTTCATAACACTTACCAAAAATAGTAAAGTAGTGGTTTTACTAAAACATTAATAAGAGAAAACCTAAACATGCAAAACAAGATGCAAACCTTCCAAAAATTCAATTGTAGAAATAATACAATGAACTCAGGCCAGGAACCTGTTGTAATAAATGCATATCTAGTTTATATGTACAAATTACTTCAGCCCAATTATTATTTAAGAGAACAAAATAACATTGTTTCCAAAGTCTCTATAAAAGACATTTAAATTTAACATCCCGCTCTTCATGCAAAATGGAATAATCATATTTTTAACAATACATTAGCGAATATTTACATGAATTCCATGCAAGTTCAGTATTACAGATTGAGCTAGAGGCAGTGACCAAAATGTAGGCAATTAAAAAGTTGCACTACTGAAATTTTCCTGGTGTCCCAGACCAGTTTCCTCTGTATGAATACTACTTCTGGTATCACCTGAGAAAAAAGCCAGCATGGCTAGTAGGACTAATCTTGTCAAAATAAAAACTCAGCAAGTAAATAAACAGATAAATAAATATCATATAATGTTACACACTGTATAAGTGAATGGCATTTTATACCATAAAACCTAAGGAATGCCATAAGGAATTCTAAACTGCCAATAAAACTTGGCCATTCTTTCATAAAGAATCTTCCCTAAAACAGTTCCAGCTTCTTCATGTCATAATATACTCCATCAATTTATTTTTATAATTTGACATTTCCATTATTTCATACTTATTCACACAATGTAAACTTTTATGCATTCATTCTTACTTATGTACCTACATATGTACATACATTTATACACAACTAAATTAAGGCAGAAAAATAAACTACCAAGTCTGCCTTAATGCCACAGCTTGGAAAATACAGTTGTTCTGAAACATACATTTTTTCCACTTGTCTAACCTCACATATCCTGTCTCTCCAGTTATCACACCTATGTTAAAGGATTCACAGTTTTATGCCATTTAAACCACATATGCTCAATAATTTCATTTCATCTAACAGCATTCTTGCTGTAAATAAATTCCTCCAAACGTGTGTATAACATTTTCAAAAATGCCAAAAATAAGACAACTAACATGAATGTCCCACTTTACTTCAAAAATAGAAATGTTGACTCCTAAGTACTCATTTGCTGAAGTTGCTTTTCAGTACATGCAAATATTACTTAAAAGAAAAAACCTTAAACAACATCCTCCTATGTGGGGGACTGTATCCCCAACATCCCCTGCTAATTATATATACTAACTGCTAATTATATATACTAACTCCAAGACTGTGCAATCCACAAAGAAAGAGAATATTCCCCTACCCAGGGATTGACGATCTTGCACACCTGTCAACTGTCTGTATAGTTGACCAAATGTGGTTGATTTAACAGATGTAGACTTGAAGCAATAGAACCCCTTGTGCTTCATCATGTTAACAGCATGTTACTTTTCTGTTTCAGTCCACACAATTTGATGTGGTTATCAGTGAAGAATATTAATCAAGTATTTGTCATTATTTTCTTCAACTTGATAGCTAAATTGCTCCATCTGACCTTTACAATGAATACTAAAAAACATTATCATCCATCTTTTCACATTTGAATCTTCAATCCTTCCTGTCATATAGTGTTCCTGAATTACTCTGGCCTTAAAACCCCATAGAACTAACATGCATCCTTCTCTAATGCCCTTTACCTCCTTTTTTTTGCATTTTAATGGGTATTAGTTATTATGTTCGGAAAATACTGGCATACCTTTACTATTGTGTATTGTATTAAAACAAATACAGCTATATTATTTTTGTATCATTCTTAAATCGGTATCCTATCCAACCCTTCCTGTTTTTCAACTTCCTCACATTTTGATCATCAGCATTGATTCTGTGTTTTTTAGCATGTTGAATGAAAAGTCCAGCGACTGCACTTTTCTACAGTGTACAATGTTCTAGAGGAAGATGACTCTGACATGGTATCTACCAATAACAGTGGGCATATCATATCCTTATTTCTTGCTTCTACCCTGACTTTCACTTGCCTACACTTTCATGGGTGAAAAGGGAGTAGAAGACTCCCCTGAATCCAACTCTTTTATTTAAATCAGCGTATGTGATACTGACACATATCACTTATCCACAGTGGAAAATAGATTGCAGTCAGTTCTTATCATTCAAGGGTTGTACCTGACCTGGAGCTATCTATTCATTCCACACAGCGTTACTTTATTTAATTTTTTCTACTTCCTGCACTTCAGACTGTAGACAGTACATATACAGAGACATGCTTACATACATACATCGATAAATACCTAGGTATAAACCATCTGTATCTCCAAGTATATATTATTAATCTGTCTATAGACAGATATAGACAGACAGTAGCCTAGACATTTTAAGATTTTAGAATGAAAAAAAAAAAGAATACTCAGAGAAAACCCACACGCTGGCAAAGCACAATACCATGGACATAGGAGGCAGATAGCTTCCTCAGTGAGCCGTGGTGCCATGAAATGTTGCACTAACTGAAGGTCGAATGATTTATAAACAAAGAATTGTAATGTGTTTAATTTGTGGCTGTGAAAACACTATCACATATTAATTTTTGTTTCAATGTTGTGAGATAATCTTTTTTTAATATTGCACCTTGCATTTTGATGTATATAATCTGCAATCTCACTGTATAGTTGTTCATACTAATGATGTGCAATTCTTTGTAAGAGTCTAAGCTTTAAGATAGTGTGCAAAATGATTTAATCTGGAGATTCTGAATGCATTCACACATAACTTCAGACAAGTTGTAGGCTCATATGTTTTCCAATGGCTTAGAACAGCAATAAGAGTATGCTGACAATTAGCTTCAGCAATATAGAAAACATCAAATCAGTGAGAATATGATGAACATTCACATAAGTCATTAAAAAGTACAGCACTTGTCCATGAAACCTACACATTAGACATATTGTACATTTTCAGAGCTTCATATGCATGTGACAGCTATGCTTGCAGAATGAAAAAAATATGTGTTTTTGAATTCCGAAGAGAAATTTCCAAATCACTGTCTCATCTTTATCATCATCATCGCTGTTGCTCGTCTTGTTTCTCATTAAAGACGAACAGATGGGCTAGTTCATTTATATGCTTTATTACATAGAAACACATCAGGATGCATAGTAGCAGTACAAAATATAAATGAACTGATTGACTGACTACACAGACATACATGCTTACATCTTGACATATTACTACAAAATGGCAGTCAGGCTCGCATGTGCTCAGTATTTATAGACTTGTGCAAGCCCCTAGAAAGCTTCTTATTGGTGTACACACATATTGATGTATCATTATCATTGTTATTATCATCACCATCTATTTCTAAATGACATGTACTGGTTGGGCTCATAGAAGCAGCAAGGTAAGCAGAGTAGACAAGACTACATTATCACCAACAACAGTTTTCAGCTCAAATATTAGGAGCCCAGGTGATCCCAGGTAACCTGCAACATACCATCATTTAAATTTGTCCTGACTCTGCAATGGGCATCTTCCCAGTGGGATATACCTGCTAAACCTCCAAAGGAGATCTAAGAGACTTCCCCACAAGGCACTCAACCCATTTCAAATGTCTCAGCTCAAAAAGGAGGAGCAGGGCCTGTACCCACAAGGTTCTCACACATTACTGAACTCTCTTTTCTCTGTCAAAGAGAGTGGTCCAAGCTACATTGTGAATAAACCTCATCTCTGCTGCCTGTTATTAATGTTCTTATTCTTTCCGACTGTAGAACAGAGCATGTGTATGTAACTTTAAGAAGCATTTCCAGATGTAGCACGTGCATATAAATACTGAGCATGGGCAGACAGCAGTGCCATTTTAAGAGAAGAGCCAGAGTGTTAACATGTATGAGTGTAGTAGTCAGTCTGTTTATAAGTTTATTTAAGTTTAAGTTACAAAGCCTGATTCCTGATGTGTTTGTGTGTAATAAAGCTGCTTGAACTGAATCCACAACAGTCCATCTGTTTTATCCTAACCTGACAAGCGACACTGACCATAACAAATCTTACAACAGTTGAGGATAGGAGGACAGAGTGACCAGTAAACTGAGAGCTTCATCCTATGACTCAGCTCTTACAATTGTGCAATAATTGGGTCCAATTCCTGTAGTGCTGCCACTGCAATACTAGTGTGCTGGTCTGTCTCCTGATAATCTCTACCCTTATTTGTGAACAAGACCCTAAGAGATTTAAACTCCTTCACTTGAATTAGTTGCTCCCAATCTCCTGGAGAAAGGAGAACACTCTTTATCAAGTGAGAACAATGACTACTTATTTACAGGTGCTGAGTTTCATTTCATTCATATCATATTCAGGAACAAATCATGCCATGCATGATGGAGATCATGATCATTTGAAGTTAAGATGACAACATCATCTGCAAACAATGAAATGTAATGGCTGTCCAGACTGGAAATTCTCCATATTCTGTCCTTTAAAATCACAAACAACTGGGCTGACAAGACACACCCTTAGCAGTGTCACATACCTACCCTGAATGTATTCAACCTATAGCTAAGAATGCAGATACAGCTCTTTATGCAGATGCAACTCTCATGCCTCAAGTACAAGAACTGAATGGCAAAAAAGCTTTAGAATTGGAAGCCTTCATTGTAGGCCACTGTGCCATAATCCTTCAACAGTCTTTAATGTAAATAGTGTTGTAGTGCATGGAGCTCACTGATTATGCTCTCATATTCAGAAAAAGACAAATCGGTTACGTGCTAGAGAGGAGTGAGACCCAACCTTAAAAACTGTTAAGCACACCCTGCTAAAGTTGTTAAGGATGGGCTAGCCATAAAAATTTGCCTGTACAAATGACAGTGACAGAATAAAAGATTTGTTTCTGCCTGCTGTCCATCAGTAACATGTCCCTGACTTCCTGTTTTAAACATAAAAAGTTACTAGAAGAGCATGATGTGTGTTCAGCTGATTTTCTGAAGGATACAAAGCCTGAAACCTCGATGTATGCTATTGTTTAGTGTTTTCAATCCTCAGTAATTTGTCTGAAAACTATAGACTTTATATGGAACATATCCAACATATGAGGCAAAAATCTGGACATTCTGCAAAAATCTGGGAAGTTCAGAGGCATGGCAGGTGAGTGTAAACATAAAGGACAGTGCTACACTAACTTTCTGAAAGGCTTGCTAAGTGTTTAATGGTTTTGAAAGGCAGTAAAACAATTAGCATTTTTTTTTCATTTTTAATGTAACTTACAGTACATGGAGCAGATAAAGCTCCATGCTCTACAAAGAATTATGAGTGGTTCACCAATGTTAACCTAATATTATGTGTGTTCTTCACGTGGATGCCAAGATTCTCCTCTTGAGCTTCGTTCTTGAGGTGAATCCCTGTTTCAAACACATAAAATGGTTAACATTAGCGAATCACTCATAATACTCTGTCAAGCATTTGTGATTCCTGTAATATATTTGAAAGTACAAAGAGTTGATACACTGTTTTATAGCCTGCAGAGAATATATTTTATTTATATTGAATCAGAAGCTCCAAGACTGCTACACTTCTTCTTTCTAGTATATTAGCATCTACTTTTCCAATGAGATTAAGAATGTGATCCCTAAATAATAGGAATACATCATTTTCTCTCCTGTTTTGAAAATGGGAAATGCTGCTCCAGTTTTCCAAGACAGGAGATCCAGAAGTACTGTTTCATCTTTCCATTCAATATCAGAAGGCATGTTAACACCCTAAAAATGTCAGCAACACCATCTCGTGCACACACACACACACACACACACACACACACACACACACACACACACACACACACACACACACACACACACACACACAAAAACGCACTCATGGTAATGGTGGAAGTAGTTACTTTTCTACAATAACAACTGTAACATTATGCAAGACAGATGATCAAACTCTGAGGTAGTTCACTGATTGTGCATACTATTGTGTTGTGTGATATTTGATGGAACATGCTCTTCTTCCCTTGCAGTAGGGCAGACTGCCATCTTTTATTGCCTTTTAGTAACTGTCATTCAAACATTGCTGTGCACATCCCTCATACAAAGTATGACTGTCAATGAATTGCCTTAGCAGTACTCTTAATGTTATCATACCACACACAAGATGTCTCTGCTGAGTACTGTAACATATCACTTCTGTAGCCCTAATATGTAACTGTATCTGAATCAAAAAGCTGGTCTTTCCCTGTTATTCCTTGTGCATTAACAATACAGAGATTGTACCATGCCTGTCATTCTTACAAAATGTAATATAAAATTGTTTGGCTAAATACTGCAGTGCACATATTTCTCCAGGAGTGAAACATCTGATCTACAGTCAGTTGGTTTATCATATTAAAACACTACAAAATGTACTCTGTTTAGCAGATTTCAATGATTTCCCTGAGGTGTAGAAGTCTTGGAGCTGACTATGATAACAAATGGTGTATTTTTTCATTCGGAAGTGGTCATAGAAATGTTCACTTGATGTCCTAGAATATATTTCTGTGGAACACGTAATAATTAAAACAGCTGCTATTCTTTACAAATAGTAGAAATGGCTTTAGTCACACAGACATTGTAAATTCAGTTACTAGAACCAGCTTTCAATAAAAAAATGCCTAAAATTGATTAAGTTATGACTTACTGTCATTATTTATTTATGTATTAGCATTTGTTGACCAGGGTAGTAGACTGATCTTAGAGATCCCATTTAGCCATAGCCCAGTGTAAAAAATAACAAGAGTAACAAGTCAACAGTTATAGTACAAACAATAAATGATTACAAAATATATAGCACACAAGCAGTAATAAAGGATGAGGATTACATTATGCGGTGCAGTCATATGGAAATAAAAGCAAAATCAGTGCCATATATCATTACATGTACTACAATAAAATCAGTGACATGCATCATTACATGTAACTGAGGCAAAGTCAGTGCTATGCATAATTACATATGCTGAAGCAAAATCAGTGTCATATAGCATTACATATACTGAAGCAAAATCTGTGCCATGCATCAGTACATATACTGAAAGAAAATCAGTGCCATGCATCATTACATGTACTGAAGCAAAATCAGTGCCATGCATCATTACATGCATTGAAGCAAAATCAGTGCCATGCATCATTACATGTACTGAAGCAAAATCAGTGCCATGCATCATTACATGTATTGAAGCAAAATCAGTGCCGTGCATCATTACATGTACTGAAAGAAAATCAGTGCCATACATCATTACATGTACTGAAAGAAAATCAGTGCCGTGCATCATTACATGTATTGAAGCAAAATCAGTGTCGTGCATCATTATATGTAGTGAAGCAATGCATTGCATGTACTGAAGCAAATCAGTGCCATGTATCATTATATGTACTGAAGCAATGCATCATTACATGTACTGAAGCAAAATCAGTGTCATGCATCATTATATGTACTGAAGCAATTGGTGAGGACATGAAAGCGATCGTGAAATGCAAATCACCTCATCTGCAGGTGAAAAACCATGCAAATGAGGTGATTTTGTGTTCCAGGAAGCAGAAAGGCATCCGTGTAAGTGCATGTCTGCAGGAAAAATGTACGAGGTTTGTAACCATGTACCAGAATGTAATAATAAAACATGGACTGTGACAGGCCAAATAAAAGCATCTATTATGTGCAGTAGGCATGCAAATGTCCAAAACTATGGCCATTGACATTTAAAAGTGATGCAATTAATGAAAAATGTAACTTTTTTTTATCACATATGCCACGTTTAAGAGGCGTGCAGTGACGCGCAAACATGTTAGTTTGCAAAAAAATGAAAATTGTGAAATATGACATTGAAAGCAATATTGAATTTTCTCATTATACTGGCCAGCATGCAGTCATACAATGGCAGGTTATAGTGTTTGCTAAGGACATAGGCTCTGGTGTAGTGCAGTATCTAGGGTATACACAATTAGGTGTATGTAAATGAGCTAAGTTTATTGAATAGCAAAATGGGCCACCATGTCCACAGGTACTACTTGTGTAAGGGCTAGAACTGTGTTAGTGTGGGCAGAAGAGACAGCTGACATGAAAAGGGGGTGTGTCACAGTTTGTGTAAGCAGATTGGAGCTCATCAGCTCCTGTTTGTGCTCAGCTAAGCACAGCTAAGCAGAGGGGAATGTCTCTGAGGCTGGTAGCTAGTTAATGAAAAGTTAAGCATGCTCATGTACAGGGGAGGGTGAAATCTTCTGAGCAATGTTTACACTGGAGCTGCACATTTGCACGGCATGGGGCAGGGCTTAGAAGTTGAGGAAATTGAAAAAAATAATAAAAGGAAATAGCTTAGAAAGCCAATCAACTATAAATGTCTAGTAAGCCCTCTGCCACTCACACTGGCCCATTCAAATCCCTCAGTAATATAACTGGCAGGTGGAATGTATGATAGCCAGCCAATTACACAGGCTGCATCTGCAGCACACCAGTATAAACTATGCAGACACCCTTCAATCTGATTTTTCCCACATACTCTGCACCATTGGAGTACACAGTTGGGAATTGTAACTAACAAAATGATAGGGGCTGTTGCTGCCTTGCTACATCTCTTCATGCTACAGGCTGAGGTCAATGATGGTGATGATGCTGACAACTGGCCCAGACTGAGGAGGAGAAGAGTGTTCAGACCCAGGGTAATCTTTCATGGGCTACATGAGGCGGAAATAGTAGAACACTACAGGGTGGACAGGGACATACTACAGGAACTCACTGAGCTCTACCGCCCTCACCTCAGACCCAGAGCCAACAGAGGGGAACCCATCCCAGTGGAAACAAAGGTATGTGTAGCCTTAAGCATACTAGCTATGGGTACTTTCCAAAGACCTACTGGGGGACATCATAGAAGTCTCACAGGAATCCACATCCAGGATACTCCACCAGTCCCTGGATGTCATGCTAACATATGCCAGTGAGCACATTTATTTCCCCAAAACCCCTGAGGAGATGACAACCAATATGCATCTCTTCCACCATGTAGCACACTACTTAGAGGTACTGGGTACCATAGACTGCACTCATGTGCAGATCAAAGCACCACCTGGTGAGGAGGGTAAGAGTCTACGTCAACCACAAGGGGTATCACTCCATTAACTGCCAGGTCATGTGCAATGCCCAGGGCATTATCATCAATGTGTGTGCTGGCAGCCCTGGCAGTTATCATGACTCCCACATCTGGCACATATCACAGCTGTACCAGGCATTTGACAGGATGGACATCCCATAATGCCATCTAGTGACAGATGCTGGTTACGCACTGGAACCGTGGATGATGGCATCCATCAGAAATGCACACACACCCACTGAAGAACACCATACTGAGACACATGCACAAACTAGGAACATCATAGAGCATGCGTTTGGGCTGCTCAAGTCACGGTTACACTGCCTTAACATATGTAGAGCCCTGCAGTACTCTCCAGCCACATGTGCACACATGTTCATAGTATATTCCATGCTACACAATATGATCCTGTGGAAACAGCTGTGTCAGGAGCATCACAGGAAAGGGATGCACAGCCCCCCACCATTGCCAAGGTCCCCACAGTCACAGGGGGGACTTGGAGGAGGAACCCTCTGAGCTTGTCCCTGTAGACAGATGTAGGCATGCCCAGTACACCCAGGCATTGGCAAAGAGGTAATCCATAGCACATACACTGACACCCTAGGGACCCAGGGACTGACACCTCACTCCAACTCACACACACACAGTAAAAAGGATGCCACACACATCATACTACCTGTACCTTACCATGTATAGGCTGTGTACTTTGTGCATCCAACAGAGTCAGCCCTGAAGCACTGCCCTTACAACACCTGCAGGCACAAGGTAAGTCAGTCTTCTTAACAACAAATGAATGGAGTAGTAGACTGTGGTGGCATATATATGGTATTGCTGCATGTATGCAAGGGAATGGGTTGAGCTACCAGTATAGCAGCAGACAATTGACAGCTATGTGGGGCAACAGGAAATGTCCACCAAATACTGGCTGCCCCAGAATATGCAGTAGTCCCCAAGTTGGCAAAACTCACTACAGTATATATGGGGGACTAAAACTGTGGAGTCATAGGCCACGTGCATAGATGAAAATGTCGAAGTCCCATACACACATATCAACCTCTCACAGCAAGTCATCTGTACAAAGCCATAAAGAAATGCGTGGCAATGGCCCACAAATAGGGACAGTTATGAAATATTGCTCTTACCAACTTAGACAGTAATATTAGAACAGGTCTTGCAGTTGCTTTAAGTCTCTGAAGGGTAAGAAGCCTGAAACTCAAATGTCTGTCATTACTTTCTAACTAAAGTAATAGCAGCAGACCACACATTCCCACGGATGTCCCAATCAACTTGCTAACTTGTTCCATGTCCACAATATGCAGGGGTCACTGTGCTATGTATGTGCATGGTTAATACTGTCAGGAAGTAGCTGGCACTTATTGTTGGCTGTTGTGGCTTAGTAGTCTAAGTACAATACTGTGGTTGACAGGGTCCATGGTTTGAGACTGGCTGTGCCAACTATTTTGCATGTCAGATACACCTACGGTAGGAGTTGTACGCACTGTCCAGAAGTTAATATTTGCTACTGCAGGAATGCTGGATAATGAAGGAACAGGGAGCCACATGTATGGATAGCACACAGCTCGGATTAACCTGCACAGTGCCTAGTAGAACAGCAGGTTGTGACAAGTCAGTGTACTGCCAGGTTATAAATGGCTGCCATGTTACTGTATCAGTACTGACAAGTCAGTGGGCACCATCCATACCCCTGGAATGACAGGGTGCCACAGAATGTCCACATGTATGCCTCATATATCTGCTCCGCTTGTCATAAGATTGCATTTGCCTCCCAAACTATTTGCAAAATAATAAAGGTTGATGACAGACAGTTGAGAAGCAGATGCCATGCCCATAAGAAAATGCAAGCTAATACAAAGCCATTATATATGGGTTTGTCCAGATGTCAATCTGTAAGAGTTTGACAGCTATGCCAACATGTAACCTTATAATCGCATTCTAACACAAATCATCTGAGGACCACAGCAGATGTAGGGGTGCAATGATTGACAACTTGCTAAACAGGTACAATCAGAGGTGTGGAGTCCATAACCCTGTGTGTGATGTTACAACTTCTACCCCATTCACACCATAACTACAAACTGTGGACATAACCTGTGACTGGACTACAGAAGGACAAAGGGGAAGGGGAACGACTTGCTAGACAAATGGAGAATGTGCACACCAGAACAATTTGTGCAGTAACAGGTTCTCTACAGTGTATGGAGTCTGTAAACAAATGCCTGTCAGTGGTTCATCACATTACTCTATACTGGTCTGCCACTGACATACCAGGAAATCGCAATGCTATGTACAATATTCCACACTTATTATGGGAAACTCTGCTCAGTCCAATGCACTTTGTACCCACACCAGGATACAAATCAGTTAATAAGGATAGCACACAGCCAGGAGATCCCCAACCAATATATCACTGAGGTGCTGGACTGTTTACACAGGTTCATTAGCCAACCTGCTGTAGCACACAAAATCCTGGACCAGTGTACAGCTAGCTCTGGAATGGAGTCCCACTCTTACTAATAAAGGTCATACTGGGCATGCTCCTACACTTAGAGAATTACAACCCATGTCTAAACCCACATCTGACTATACAACTGCGTTGTCCATCTATGTCTTTGCATGCAGACAACTATGTGTACACCTTAACTGTCTCTCCCCACCCCCATCAGACAGGAGTACCCTCATCTATCTGTAGGTGGCCCATATGTGATATACCTGCATCTTTTGAGTGTGATAGACATACAAATATATATAGGTAACATATACAAATATATCAATTATAGACAGGCAGCAACAGGGGCAGAGAGAGAGAGACAGACAAACAGATGGAGAGGGAGAGAGAGAGAGAGAGAGACAGAGAGAGAGAGAGAGGGGGCAAGAGAGAGAGATACTCAGAAAGGCATACAGTGGCATATGCCAGTTAGAAGGTGAGCTCCATTGTGTAATAGTAGTGAGGTAGGGGTTCTAATATCACATCACCCACCGTGTGTGTGTGTGTGTGTGTGTGTGTGTGTGTGTGTGTGTGTGTGTGTGTGTGTGCATGTTTGTTTCAAGGTTAAAGCATTTTGAGGCCTTTTTCACCCAGTAAACCTCCCATTGCTCTACTTTACAAGGCCTGCTGCCATTCACCTTAGATGCACCTTTGGACACTCGTCATCTATATAAGCTCTTTTGCACATGCGATAAGTATGTAACACTATTACATACAACTACATAGGTAGGGGTTCTAATCTCAGAACTGGCACATTTGTGTGTGTTTCTAGATTAAAGCATTTTGAGGCCTTTTCCACCCAGTAAACCTCCCATTGCCCTACTTTATAAGGCCTGCTGATGTCATTCACCGTAGATGCACCGTTGGACAGTCTATAGGTATATAATCTCTGTGGTGCATGCACTAAGGATGTAGCACTATAACATAGACAACTAGATAGGTAGGGGTTCTAATCTTAATACTGGTAACTGTGATTGTGTGGGTCTTGGTTATACCATTTTGAGTCCACTTCCAACCTGTGGACGCCCCCTTGCATTACTTTACAGGGCCTGTTCATGTCATCCACCTTAGATCCACTGTTGGACACTTTCTAGGCATATAAGCTCTGTGGCACATGTGATAAGTAGGTAGTGTTATATTATATACAACTAGATAGTTATGGGGTAGAATCTCAATATGGCCAACTGTATATGTGTTTGTGTGTGAATCATATCCCCTGTGGCTGTTGTGTGGGCTGGTTATACCATTTTAAATCCTGTTGATGCCCTTCCCATGGCATTACTTTAAAGGGCCTGTTGATGCCGTCCACCTTAGATGCACCATTTGAAACTCTACAGGCCATACCAGTCATCTGTACATATGTATGCATGACTGTCCAGATGTTTGCAACATATATGTGGTCTGTGTCTCATAACAATGGGGTTTTCTGTCAAATCATTGACAAATCCGGGGAGTTGATGTCACAAATAGTGACAAACATGTCAACTTCAGACATCATACCCTTCTGAAACTTCATGCTGATGCAAAACCTGTTATCCTATCACTTGTCTAGGTTTGTAAGAGCAATATGTGAGAAGTGCCCCTATTTTGGGGGGTTTATCCCACCATTCCTGAAGGCATTCACAAGATTAATTGCTGTAAGAGGGTATGAGCTATGCCCCTGGCATATAATCTCCCTAGCGCATGCAGTATATACATAGCACTATAGTACATGCAAGTAGATAGGTAGGTGTTCTAACCTGACTATTGCCCACTGTGTGAGTGTATGCATACCCCCTGTGTGTATGCGATGGTTATACCATTTTATGTGCCTGTTCCACTCAGTTAACTCCCCCATTGCCAACCTACTTGGGGACCCTACAGGTGTCATCCAGCTTAGAAGCACATTTACATGTTTTCTAACACAAAGACAATGTGGTGCGTGCAATAGTCATGTCAGTCTGTATTGTATATAACAAGATATGTAGGTGTTCTAATCTGAAAGGTGGCAACTCTGTGTGCATGTGTGTTTCAATGCATGTCCCCATGCAGCAGTGTGTGTGTGTTTGAGATAGCTCTACCATGTTAAGGGCCTGTTAACCCCGCCCATTGATAATCTTAACAACACCTGGAAATGTCATCCACCTGAATAGTAGTGGCAGACACTGCAAAACGACAGTAGCTCTGTGGTGCTTGTGTTATATATATAGCACTACTGTCAACAAGGGCAGGTCATAAGTGTGTGTGTCTGTGTGTGTGTGTGTGTGTGTGTGTGTGTGTGTGTGTGTGTGTATGTATATCCTCTTGCAGCAGTCAAACTGTGTTACGGCCACCGGCATACCTCTCAACCCCTCACAGAAAGACATCTGGTTAAATCCTTATAGTAAAGTGCGACAAAGGCCAAACACTGAGCACAACCTTCACATATTGCTGTGGCACACATGGAAAGTAGATACCAGAACAGGTTCTGCATTTGAATGCATTTTCCAAAGGTTATGAATTGTGATATGACAATATATGTCATTAATCTCTAATATTAGTCTTTCATGATTTTCCAGCAATTTGCCAGAAAACCACAATGTTATGACAAATGGAAATAAAATATGTGGCAAACATCAGGACATTCTGCAGAAATATGTAGAGGTGAGAGGTATAGCCACCATATGTACCACCCTGCAGGTTGCAGTCCATGTTTGGCAGTGTGTGACCTGTGACAACAACTCAAACAATGCAGAGGTCCCCAGAGTGTAGGACAACACACAGTTCTTAAAGTTGTCTACTAATTGCATAGAGCAGTTATTGCACATTAGCAACACCTTAATGTCATGACAAATAGTGTGAGCTAAGGTAATGTCACACAAAGAAACTGTCATATCAGCAAACCAAAGGACATCCTGTATGTTGCACTCTCTGTGGGTATGGTATGTCCTGCCAACTGTCATGTTACTACAAGACGTGTCTTACAGTCCACATTTGATAAGGCGGCAACCACAATATGTGTCACCTATGTGCATGCAATATGTAGACATGTGAAGGCCCTGTGACTACCTGTTGCCCCCAAAGACCTACATGTATCTAGGCATGAATGCTAACTGCCACCACACACATATGTAGGTACTGCCTAAGGCTGTGTCAACTATAAGTAGTGTGCAGTCTGTCATTGAGCCACAAACTGCGATTAACATACTGAAATGGGACATACAGTGGATATGGAATGGTGTCAAGGTCCTGGCCTCAAGCTGAATGAAAACAACAGTGTCAGCATACCATACAGCAAAGACATAGTCCCACTATTTCCCACATCAGCAGCAACTCCATAAACACACATGTGATGACAGACCTGGGTACTCAGGATGCTTACAGTGTTGCATTCAGGGAACAAGTAGTGCCAGTGGTCAGAAAAGGCTTGTATATGGTTCAACACATAGGTAAAGGGACTACATCCAGACAAAAGGTGGACATTACCTGTGAATAGTCCTCAGTCACTACAACAATACATTAGCAGCATGGCTGGTCTGCTATGCACCTATGCAGACATTTGCAGAAACTGTAAAGGCTATGTTAACACCCAAAAAGTCATCCATGGCCCTCAACACCTGTTCCACTCAGACAGCCACTAATAAGTACTGCCCACCATGGTTATCAGTCAGGTTGTCCACAGGTGTCTGTGGGATGCCTAGATGGCAACATTGTGATCAGCTGTTCAACAACTGCCCCATATATGAGTGAATAACTCTGTGCACATTACTGGCATGACATGCCTGAATCACATATGACACAGCACAAAAAGTTGAGGGAGAAATAAGTTTGTCAACCAGAGGCTGCCCTGTCTCATGAATGCACTCCCCAAACATGCCAAACACAGTACCATGCAGTCCCTCATCAACTGCTTCAAGGTTGAGTGGATGGGAAAAAAAACAAACATCTGTCCCAAGGTTCCAACCTGTGTCCATCAATGCCATGGTCAATAGGTGCTGATCGGTGATTGTGTTGGGGGTGAAGTAAGGGACCCAGATCCAGTACTCTAATAACCTCCTATGTAACTATGAACCTGTGATCCTAAGGAACACCCAGGTGACATGTATCAGGACTAGCTTGCTGTGTCAAGGGGTATGAATGCAACGTTATGCTGTCTGCCCCCATTGTCCCCTCACACACATTATTCCACGCATACCTTGGTGATGAAAAGGTATCCATTTTGCCACCCTGCCATCTTGATCTTCTTTAATGGCAGCAGCTCACGACTTACATATGAAGACACCTGGAAAAGAAACAGAACAAAGTCTGTGAGGCAAAAGTCAGTCAGCAGTACTAACAGCAATAAACGATCATGGCACAAAGGTACATACACTTTGGTGTGTACGCATGACAATGGGCAGCAGACAGCACCTTACAGGGCATAACACTACTACATTACAAAATGCCATTCCCTGTACTAGATTCACCCTGTACATCAGACACATATTAGCATGTCCCTGCATTGATGATATGAACAACAGGGAAGTGGCACAGGTATCATCACATCCACAGGGTGTGATGCGGGGTTGCCAAAGGCCTAGGTTGTGACATATAGTTGTCATCATGTGTGTGTGTCTGAAGGGGTTCTGGTCAGCTAGGCCATAGAGAGGAGCTGTGTGCATCTGTTGGTGACTTGCATATGACAGCGATGTGTGAGTGTGTGCATGCACACAGTCAAGTCATATGCTAGCCCTGCACAAGGGTATGTTGGGCAGCTGTGGACCTTACATGGCAGAATGTACAGTTCACCATCTCTGGCCATGAATACAGGAACTGGTTCAGGCAGGAGTGGCACTGGCACCACCATGCCCAAGGCTAGATGCGGTACTATTTCTTGATGGTGTCTGCTGGCTCTGTGTCACTCATGGCACCACCCAGGACCACATGCCCATGGCCTGCCACATTGGTGTGGACAGCACCCTCTCTTCATTAGTGCTGGTGGTACTGCCACTACGGGATTATGAGTGTGCATGGCCACGTGGACTCACAGCTCATGTTGTTGCTGACCTACATCCACATGTCCAATGCCCTACTCCCACCACATGTTCAAGCACAGACATTGCATAGTTAAGGACTGACAATGTCTCAGCCCACCATCTATCCACTACATCAGAAAAATAATGTAACGCATCACCAATGCTGTGGGGGGAGTCATGCATGCCAGGCATTGTTGCATCCATGACCCTGAGCATCTGTCTGGTGTACCGTTCACAACATGCCTATGCCTCCACAGTGGACCTAAACATGCATCGGGTGACATGTGCTGTGACACCTCTGACAGCGGCTGGATGGGTAGCAGTCCTACTTTGAGCACCCTTGTTAATCTGCCTGTGTTGGACCTTATGAGCTCTCTGACTATGGCTAGTGTCTACAGTCTCAGATGCCACAGTCGACACATTACCCTGTTCAATGCCACCACCTTCCAACTGACCAATATCTGTGGATGCTGGGGACTGGGTATGTATAGGCATACTGACCATGTGGGGGGACATTGGGGGTGGAAGTGGGATGTCAATCAATGGGACAGAGTCAGCACCTAATAACTCCACCTGTGCCTCACAATGGTCATCATTATCATCACTGTCTGATGAGACACTGACATCAGGTTGTGAGGGGGGACACCGACCCCCATGGTCACCTGTGAGGGGAAGACAACATGACTACATTAATTCCTGCACTATAATGTTTGATGATCCACACACACACACACACACACACACAGACACACACACACACACACACACACACACACACACACACACACACACACAAGTGAGGTGCCACAAAGGCATTATACAGACCACACCTTCTGACTGATGCCATGCACAGCACACAATCAGACCACAACAGACACACTCTGGACAAGCCCTCAACAACATGCAGTGCAGCTATGTCCAGTTAATGTTGCTAGCACTATATACCTGTGAGATACATGAGAAGTCGGAGTATGTGATGTACCTTCACCTAACACACAGTGCACCCGTGTACACAATAGTAATGCACCCCTGTATAGCACAGTGGCTACACCTAAACCAAGCTATGTGGCAATATGTTACAGCTCCTGAAAATATGCTACTGTGATTGCCATTGTGATGCACTGCAGTGAACCCCACCACAAGTGAACGTGGAACATATTGTAATATGGTTACTCATAACAATAGTATGCATGACAAATTGGCAGCCCTTAACATACCTAGGGTATAGGTGCCCCATAACATGATAGTTCCCACTGACCAGCTACAGACTGATTTTCCCCAGCCACACCAGAAGTACCTAGAGAGTTGTGGGGTAGAGGTGTTGTCAGCATATACACACATATGGCAATAGTACAGGATAATGTGCACATTTATCAACATGTACAGTACAAGCTCTGATACTATCCAAACTGCTGACATTTACAATATGTGTGCACATGTGTGCATTACAAAACCTTAACCACAGATGCAGATTGACCTGTCATATGCGCACAGGTATGCAGAGGCTGCCACTGTGAATGCTACAGTATCAACATGATGACCACTGGAGGCTTACATGGACACTCCTCGGCTGTGGCCTCTGTGCCATCCACCTCCATGACATATGTACTGATGCTTTCCTGTGAGCTGGTGGCTGACACCAGGTTTGCCAGGAACTCCCCTGTGGCTGAGAGTGGTGGTTGTGTAGCAGGCCCTCCACCTGTGCCAGCATTGTCCCTGGCCACAACTGCAGCCCGTTGCCATGCATGGTGTATGAGATCAGTGGCACAGTGTCAGACCTGTTCATAGCTCCTGTCCCGGTGGCTCAGATTATTGACTGTTTCTACCAGTTTTGCCCACAGGGCAGTGCATTGTTGCAAGTTTTGGCAGCTCCTTCCCGACACTACCCAGTGATGGAGTCTCAGGGCATCGTTGATTGCAGTGGTCTTAACTTCTGAGAAGGAGGGGTGAGTCTTCTGTACATCCCACCTGAAAGACATGAACAGGGGAACACATCACAGGACTGCATACATTGCTCACCATCATGTATAGACCATGCACATCCACTACTGCCAGCACTATCCACAGTAAACCCCCACATTATACCCCCACCTTCTACCAGCACAGTATGTCTGTGGGTATCGGCAACATACTGGCATTACAACATGCATTGCCCCCTTGATCCTGATATTTCATGCTACTTGATGCACGTGCTATGAGGTGCTGCACTGCATGTAGCTGTTGCACCTATTACTGTTTGGTCATAGGCTGTCTACATGGCCTGATGTGGTGTCAGCCTCCTACAGTATTAGAAATCACCTGGTCTGTAGCTCCCCCCAGGTCTCCCTGGCCTTCCTCCCTCAGATTCTGGAATATATTGCTGGACAATATCCTGCAGTTTCCCCAGCCAGTATGGATGATATTGGTGTCCTGGCACTGTGTAGCACCTGCCTCATGTACACATATGGACAGCCATCTACAAACACCACCAAGAAACACACTGTGTGAGAGTTGCAATGACTGTGGGAACCTGCAGTCGCTAATCTCTGCCTGCCAGTGCCACATATCTGTCCCCAAACAGGTTGCCAGCACAATCAGTACACCTCACTCACCTACATAACACACACAAACATCTGCAATGGTCTGCAGCATACACATCCACAACCAAATGAGATCTCTGGGGCAAAGACACACATGAAAGCCACAGCCATAAAGAGCACATAACACACATGGCCACACACCTGTGTCCCACAGCCACACTGGCATCAGCCCATGTCAAACATGTTACACATAGGGGACTCCAGTGGAGACACACTGGTGTGCCTCTGACCAGCTGTGTATATGGATGGTCACAGTTACTTTTGTCTCAGATGACAGACTCTGCCATATTGCATACACACTACTGTATCTCACCAACAGGTACTGTCATGGGACTGTCACAGTACATGTTGGTATGCCTAACCTGACCTGAAGTGTACATCCCTGGACTATATGCAGTGAGACATAAATGTATGCACAGGTTATGTGTCCCAGGCAGGTATGTCCATAGCCTTATGCAGCATTATGCTGTCACCCAGACAGATGCCACAATACAATCAGGAAGTGACTGGCCTTAACATATCCACATTTCGCCTGTGATATTCCAGGGGTTCCAGTACCTGTGAGTTGGGGGTGATATGGTAAAAGAGACCATGATGCTCTGGGAGAGATGGTCTCCATCTGTCTTCACAGGTCTTCATGCATGTGGCAGTGGTTCCCACCAGCCCCATAGTGACTCCATTAGTAACATTGGTGAAGTTATCATTACCAACATACAAGTGTCAGTGCAGCACCACACATTGAAGGCCATGCTGCTAAATGCTAGTGGTGTAGACATGACTTTGCCCTCATTGTAAGCATTCCTAACCCTGGGAACTGCAGATGTCTGTGTAATCACACAAACCATGGTTCAAAGGTGAAGAGAGCACCCCAGCCTTAGATGATCAACCATCCTATCATACATGCAGAAGTCAAAGTGTAGCCAGGAATGCCATGGAACATGGGGTTTCCATATATATGAGACACATGCACACCTCCATGCTGTACATGCTGTACAGGCAGTAAGATGCACAGGGGGCACAGCAGGGGCAGTTCACCATTGCCAGCACAAACCTATTCAAATCACAGCTAGCTAACAGCCACCACATGAGACCAGGATGCCCCTTCTGCCTATATGGACTTTATCAACTATATTTGGAGTTGGGTCTGTACCCTGATCCTGGGTCAGTTCAACAACCCTAACATACATTGTAAGATGTACCCATGCCAGCACACAAATGGCCAGTAAGGCATCGTCAGTGGATGTAGGAATACACTGGTGGTGGTGCTGCGGTAGCGTTGTTGCCTCACAGCAAGATGCTGCCCAGTTTGATTCTTAGCGAGAGCATCTTCTGCGTCGAGACATGGGTGAATGGGCATACCTTCATTGAAGGTTGTGAGTCAGGGCTGGTAACTTGGCACATAAAAATCAACTACCAATCATTAGCGGACTGGAGTTCCGCTGTGGCGATCCCTCATCAGGAAAAGCCGAAAGACACAACAGTGGATGTAGGAACACCTTGATGCAGCCAGAGGCTACCTCCACAGGTGTATTGCAGTTGACATTACACAACACGGGCTACAACTGTTGCATCCCTACAGTGTCATCCTTCATGGCAAAGCAACTGTCATGCAATCATGTTTGCAGTCACCATCTCCCACAATACCCACTCACCTAAGGCAGCCTTACATACACCTCCAATGTGGAATACATCCTCCGGGGGCATATAAACACCCTCACAGGCCCCATCATCAAGGACCGGCACCAATTTCCACACATGCACACAAGTGCTAAATGTGCATTTGTACAGATGCATTTGTACACTGCAATCCAAATTGTAGCTTGCTACAGATCCCCCACCATGCCCTAGGATTCCCACTCCTCTTTTCTTGATGTACTGGAAATTATTATGGTTCACCGAAACACCCTGATAATGGCCAATTTCAACTACCCTACCATTAACTGGGAAAACTACTCATGTACCAAATCCTTTGTTCAACTCTTTCTGGAATTCATAAACTCCAGTGCCCTAGATCAACTTATTCACACCTACCCAACAGGGACAACAATATCCTAGATCTAGTCATTACCAATATGAGTGACTGGTTTTCCACACCTGAAGTCAATGCCTCATTGGTCAGATCCGACCATAAGGTAATCACCCTAGATATCCACATCCTGCCCCCACCCCCCTATTAAGGAAATCATGATAAAAAATTTCTCCAAAGCCAATGTCATGCTTCTTAAGACAGAAGTGGTGAACTTCATGACACCCATGCAGATGGACAATACAGTTGGGACTACTGAATCTTACACAATTGCACTTTATAAGCACTTACACAAGTGTATGGATTGTGCTATCCCAAACAGAACCAATATGCTATCCTCCAAAAAAAGGAAGCCAATCTGGTAGTCCCCTGCCATAAACAAACTGTACAAAAGAAGAAAGAAACTGTTGCAAAAGAGAGTAAAATCCCATGAGTGGAG
Source organism: Protopterus annectens (assembly GCF_019279795.1). NCBI lineage: Eukaryota > Metazoa > Chordata > Ceratodontiformes > Protopteridae > Protopterus > Protopterus annectens. The sequence continues at coordinate 122,796,010 of NC_056726.1, read as the reverse complement.
GAGCTCCCTGGTCAGCCTCAGTAAGAAGTTGTGATTCCTGATAAAATCCTCCAAAGCTAGTTATGAAAACAAAATTGCCAGTGATTCTAAAGACAGCCACAAAGCATTCTATAGCTATGTCAAGAATCTCAATGGCAACATTCAGATCTTCTCTGAGTTACAGTACAATGGCACTAAATATACAGACCCAACTGATATTGCCAACATCCTGGCAGATAGGTTCAGTGCTAACTTTACCCCCCTCTCACCCCCTAAAGGGCCCATCTCTATACCAGAAGAATGCAAAGTTCCTGTAAAAACTGCTGCAGAGGTAAAAAACACACTCTTCAAAGCCAAGAACACAGCATCCATGGGACCAGATAACATCCCAGGTTGCATTCTACACAAACTACAGAATGAACTGGCACCCCACCTAAGTACCATGTTCAACCATAGCCTCACCTCAGGCTTTGTGCCCATTGAATGGTGCACAGTGACTGTTATCCCACTCCACAAGGGGGGAGCCACCACGGACCCCGGGAACTACTGCCCCATTAGCCTGATGAGCCTGGTCTGCAAGACCATGGAACGTATCATCATGGAGCTTATAAACAAAGACATTGGTAATCTCCAAACTCTGGACCCCACCCAGTTCAGGTTTGTAAAAGGCAGATCATGTCTCCTAAACCTGATAGACTTCTTTGAAGCAGTCACCAAAGCCATAGACGAGGGTAAGGTGGTTCACACAGCCTATCTAGATCTTGCCAAGGCTTTCAACACCATCCCCCACTCTGGAATTATAGATAAACTCACTAAACTAGGTATAAATCCCTATGTCACAAGATAGGTTGCCAACTGGCTCACTGACAGAACCCACAGTGTGAAAGTAGCAGACTCCAAATGTGACTTCAGACCAGTGAAAAGTGGAGTACCACAAGGTTCAGTCCTGGGTCCTATCCTGTTTGGTATCCACTTCTCTTAAGTATAGGCTAACACAGAAGGTCTTTGGCTAATGAAGTTCACAGATGACTGCAAACTAGGATCCATAATCGAAACTCCTAATTATGTGGACATCCTACAAAAGGACCTCATTGAGACAGATGCCTGGTGTCAAAGCCATGGCCTCAAGTTCAATGCCAAAATGTGCATTGCCATCCCCTTTGGTAAAAACTCTGTACCCATGAACTTCAACATAGGCAGTAGGATACTTAACACTGAAAGTGTGATAAGAGACCTTGGGACACAGGTGGACAGTAGTCTTTCCTTTGATAATCACATCACCACAGTAGTCAGGAAATCCTTCTACATGGCACACCTCATCACAAAAGGTTTCTCATCCAGAGAAAAATAGGTCATTGTTCCCCTCTACTCATCACTCATTAGACCCATATTACAGTACAATGCCCCTTTTGGTATGTACCTCACAAGACATCTACAACAACTGGAAAGGCCACAGATATACCTCACAAAGAGGATTACTGGCCTCAAACAGATGCCCTACACAGACCGTCTCAAAAAACTCCAGCTTTACTCCGTGGCATATCACCTACTCAGAAGTGATCTCTGCCTAACATACAAAGCTATGAAAAAACCCAGAGCTGTTGGACATGCTCTACTTAAAGAAATCCCAATCCCTCTGAGCTACATGCTCTAGGGACCTAAATGTTGTCACCACAATAAACAGAACATGCTGCAGGGATAGATTCCTGTCCCAGAGACTTTCCATACTCTGGAATAAACTACCTATCTATATCAAACAAAGCTCCTCATTAGCACTCTTCAAGAAAAATCTTGATGATTGGATGGGAAATAGGAAATTAACACCGGGGAACACTTCTGTGGCTCTGCTTGACAGTGGCACAGGAAAATAATTTTCTTGGGTGGCAAAAGCCAGGGTACCTTTTTGGCTGGGCTTGTATAGGCCCTAGGGTCGCTAGCCTAGTATCTACCTATGAACCTACCTATGAACCTATGTAGTCAGTTATACCCAACAGACCTACATCATCCTCTGCTAGGATATGTACACCTGTCTGTTGGACATGTGCAATACATACTGTCCATAACAGGGATGACAAAGTAGGGGCAGGTGCCCATTTTGGAGCAATGTCTCCTTAGTGTGTACATGAGAATGGGATCCATCCTACAAATCTGCATAACAAACACAGAGCTTACATTGTCTACAACCACTTAACACAGTCATCTCCCCTACTGCACATATATTTGCAACAGCAAATGAAGTAGTTGCAGCTGCTCACTTGTGGTGCTAAGCGACACCAGCTCTCTACTGCTGTTGGTATACCAAACAGGATGCCTGACAGAGTCGGTGTAGGCTGCACCCTCTATGTTCCCCATGAGTACATCAGGATATCATCAGTATATCCCCCATCTCCTATATGTGGGGAACATGTCACCACTGCCATGTGATAGTTATGGTATACATCTGACATGGGAGCCTATCACATCACAGGATGTATCCTACATGACCCCAAGCATAATCTTGCAACACCATAAGGAACTGTATTCAAAGGAGGACTGACTACCACCTTTGTCCCATCTGTTTCATGGACGACCACTGTCACCCTATTAGACTAAGGTGGGCCATCTCCCACTCAATCACATGATAGATACAGCAGCCCAACTAGGCTATTCTGCAAGGCCATAGCACAGTTTCAAGTGAACCCATTAACAAGGACATGTGCAACCTGGACACACTCCAGTACATACACTTAGGCTTTCTCAAGGAAGGGTTCATGTCTGCTACACTCAGGTGACCTCGATGACACAGTCACCAAAGCCGTGGATGGGGGGGGGTGACACTGCAAAATGCCTACCTTGAGCTGGACAAACTGTGACAGTATAGCCCACATGACCATCATAGATATAACACTGCCAAGTATGCATCACACCATATGTCACCATAGGTGTAGCACACCAGTGCACTGACACGACCCACCTATTCCACATAGGGAAATGCACCTCATGTGGTTCACCCATAAATAGGTGTGTAACCTGTTTTTCTGTGGTTAGGCCTCTGTTGTGTGTGATGTACACATCTGAGGTCATGTAACAGCCAGTAGCCTATGTCTGACCATGTCTGTGGATGACGGTATGCTGTGTGCCATCACTGGATTCCCTAGTGATGTGGACATCTGCCTAGGAGGGTCTCACACAGATACATGACCATTGTCAGACACATGGCCTCAGACTGTATACCAGGACATGCAGTGTGAACCCCAATGGGGAGCATGATGCCCCTACATATTATGAGAGTACAAACATCCTAGGAAAGCATATCATTCATGAGTGTGCTGTGGACACAAGGCTTTGGCAACATGACATGTCAACATAATGCTGATTCCATTGTAATTTAAGCCTTCCACATGGCCCATGTCATACATAAGAGTATGTCATCACGGAGCATGGGATATAAAGATCCCCGCATCCCTCCAATGAGGGCCATTAATGTCTATAATTCCCTGTTAATCATTCACATAACACAGCACATGCAGCAGCTGGGGACATCACAGAGGTTCCCCAACACTGAATACCAGGCCATCAAACAAGTACCACACAGTGACAGGCCATAAGGCCAACCTTCTACCTGGTTTCATAAATAATCCTCATGGGTGACCTCATTGTGACATGCAAGGTACTCAGGGACTCCACATTGTTGGGACTGCTGCACAAGTGCAAGTCATGCTCTACTCTGTTAACACACACACACACACACACACACACACCTTCAACCTGGTGTGTGATATGAAGTGGCCTTGTTGGTAGCTTAGATGAGTGTCCCACACAATTAGTTTGCTGTGGAATGGGCACCTGCCCACATCAGGCAGTGTAGCTATTTACACCTTTGCAGGCATACCCTGTAAAACTGGATGGTTAACTGCACATAGACCCTTGGATACAGCCTGTGTCCCTGTTGGACAGGGGCATCAGCTGCTGCCTTGCATACACATGGGTTAACATCTGCCCTAGGCATATGGCTGCTCAGGGCCCATAGTCTAGTAATGTGATATGGTACTAGGACTAGCAGATATGGCCTGAGTGCTTTGACAGACTGTGTTATGTGTCCACACCCATTACTGTCATCAACTGCTGGGTGTCCCCTATGGGCAGCAGTACTGTACCTTGTCATCCAGCCTACATCTGAAAAATAGGTGAGTGGTACTATAAGTGCATGTGGACATTCCAGCAACATCTCTGCTACACAATAACAGAGCAGTGCATACGTGGTGTTGGGTGTCCTCCTCATAGCTGTCTGTCATTTGCGGCACCCGGATGTTTGCAGAATATGTACATGTGCCTCATAGATGTAGACCCCCCTCCCAGACAAATGTGTATTTCTGGACACCAGTTGGACAATACGTGATGGCTGTCCCCAGAGTTTGTGGAATGTGTCCGTGACATGGCAGACCCCTGGAAACACAGTAATGTTACATGAATATCTCGTACTGTATGCATTCCCTTACATTGTATGCTCAATATGTATGCACTGCCACTGAGCCAGAGCCAGTCCCCACACTACTAGTACCTATAACCTGTTGTCCTGCTGCAGGGGATCACCAGGTATGCTAGCCATAGGTGTCAGGGAATCAGATGCAGGTGTGGAGTACACAGTGACCTAGTCAGAGTACCTCATTAATGGTGAGGGACACCTGTACAAGCTTTAAACTAAGCCTTTATGACATTCACAGACTGAGAGGGGCTCACTGACAGTACATGATGTCATATGCTGGCTGTATCCACCAGTTCTTAATGTCAGTATTGTACAACAGGCAATAAACTTAGCAGTCATATGTGAGCTGACCATTGCTGGGGTGATTCAGGGGCCAGAGCTGTGATTAATGTCACTGCAAACAGAGCCATAAGGGATGGCCGTAGGTGCTGGATGGCAGACTAACAGCAACATGTCAGTCCAGGCAATGTTGTTGAGACCTACAGTTTAAATTCTTATTTACAATGACTGCATCCCCCCATCTGCATTCCATTACATGCTTCATTCAATGCCATACCTGGTATAGTGCTTACTCCTTTGAGTAAAGAAATCCAGATGTAGTATCCTAGAGAATCACAGTCTGCCTTCATGAATAAAGGTTCAGACCTGTTTACCGTAGGCATCAGCTTGCCTTTTGTAGGTAATGCTCATGAACAGGTGATTGCTGTGCACCAATCTGTGACTCCCACTTGCTAATTGCATACAGAATAGTTGGATTGCCTTTCTATTAGCCGATGGCATAGCTACACAGTGCTATAATCAAGTCCTTCATGTAGGCCTTGCCCCTTTCCCTGGCCTGTGAGGACATCATCAAGGTTTTGGAGCTACAGCATTACAGAGGGTAGCTAGAAATACTGTCCAGTGTTTGAATTGATGTGTTATGTTGACAGTGTTGCATGCTATGTCTGGCCATTGTTAACAGACTTTCAGATTCTGTAGCAGTGTACTGTTAAACAACGTGTGTTGGGCTCAGTAAGGAGACAGGCAGATGTGAGTGTCATAGATCCTTTTTACCTGAATGTGCATGCTGCTACAGTTGATACTGTTCTATCAGCTGTGTATGTTTGTAGGGGGAGACTGTAACACATGTCCCTTTCACATGAGCACCCCCCATCCTTTGATGTATGGGTGTCAAGTGGATGCTCTGTTCTAGATGTTTGGGAGGTATGTTAGGTCTGTAGCATGTAGCTGGACATACTGCTGCATGTGTAGCAGGCCGCAGCTGCTGCATTCTGGCCAGGAGTCAGACTAGGGATTGTGAAGACATAGGGGGACAGCAAGTTGTTACTGTCAGTGAGGGAGCAGTGTCAGCTGTTCTGTCACTGCATGGCCTGTTTGAGGGTACCTATAACAGTCCAGGTGAAGCATGTGCCTCTGGTACATATGTTATATAACAGTGCCATCCAGAGAATGGTAGGTGGCATTTAGAACACATATTCATAATTGTGAAATGTGTCCTACCCTGCAGGCCTTTAACATGCTACTGTGGGTGGCAGTGACTGCAGTGGGAGTAACCAGAGTAACCAGTTTTGCTGGACATTACATGGATCAGTTATTCCTATGTTGTATTGACATGTATGTAGTTGTGCCACAGACTGGGCTGTGGGCCAAGACTGTGGGTGTCCAGATGTTGTGACACATGCTAGAAATGTGACAGATAGATTCTATATATAATATATTAACAATGCATATTATATATTAATAATTATTATATATATATATATATATATATATATATATATATATATATATATATATATATATATATATATATCATAATCATATATTATCATATTATATTATCATAATATATACAGTGGATATAAAAAGTGTACACACCTGTGTTAAAATGCCAGGTTTTTGTGATATAAAAAACTGAGACCGCAATAAATAATTTCAAAACTTTTCCCACTTTTAATGTGACATATAACATGTACAATTCAATTGAAAAACAAACAAATCTGTTAGGAGAAAAATATAAAAAATAAATGTACAATAAGCTGGTTGCATAAGTGTTCACACCCTTAAACTAATACTTTGTTGAAGCACCTTTTGATTTAATTACAGCATTCAGTCTTCTTGGGTAGGAGTCTATCAGCATGGCACATCTTGACTTGGCAATATTTGCCCACTCTTCCTTGCAAAAGCACTCCAAATCTGTCAGATTGTGAGGGCATCTCTTGTGCACAGCCCTCTTCAGGTCACCCTGCAGATTTTCTATTGGAGTTAGGTCTGGACTCTGGCTGGGCCATTCCAAAATTTAAATTTTCTTCTGGTGACACCATTCTTTTATTGATCTGGATGTATGCTTGGAGTCATTGTCATGTTGAAAGGTGAAATTCCACTTCATTTTCAGCTTTCTAGCAGATTCCTGAAGGTTTTGGGCCAAAAGTGACTGGTATTTGGAACTGTTTATAATTCAATTCACCTTGACTAAAGCCCCAGTTCCATCTGAAGAAAAGCAACCCCAAAGCATGATATTGCCACCACCACCATGCTTCACCATGGGAGTGGTGTTCTTTTAGTGATGTGAAGTTGTTTTTCTGCCAAACGTACCTTTTGGATTTGTTGCCAAAAAGTTCAACTCTGGTCTCGTCAGACCATAACACATTTCCCCACATGCTTTTGGGATACTTGATGGATTGTTTTCTAAATTTTAGCCAGGCCTGGATGTTTTTCTGTGTAAGAAAAGGCTTCCTTCTCCCAGCCCTACCCCATAGTCCAGACATATGGAGAATAAAGGAAATTGTTGTCATGTGTAGTACACAACCACTACTTGCCAGAAATGACTGCACCTCCTTTAGTGTTGCTGTATGTCTCTTGGCAGCCTCCCTGACCAGCTTTTGTCTTGTCTTTTCATCAATTTTGGAGGGACATCCAGTTCATTGTAATGTCACTGTTGTCCCATATTTTCTCCACTTTTTAATGACAGTCTTCACTGTGTTCCATGGTACATCCAATGCTGTGTAAATTTTTGTACCCTTCTCCTGAATGATACCTTTCAACAATGAGATCCCTTTGATGCTTTGTAAGCTCTCTGTGAACCATGGCTTTTGCTGTAGCAGACAACTGAGTAAATGTCAGGAAAATCTTACTAGGACAGTTGAACTTTATTTGGGTTAATCAGAGTCTTTTTAATTGATTAATTCTACCTAAGAAGACTGAATGCTGTAATTAAATCAAAAGGTGCTTCAACAAAATATTAGTTTAAGGGTGTGCACACTTATGCAATCAGCTTATTGTATGTTTTTTTATTTTTTATATTTTTCCCCTAACAGATTTGTTTGTTTTTCAATTGAATTGTACAGGTTAATAGTCACATTAAAGGTGGGAAAAGTTTTGAAATGATTTATTGTGCTCTCATTTCTTTAAATCACAAAAACAAGACATTTTAACAGGGGTGTGTACACTTTTTATATCCACTGTATAAAATGACATATTTCTAATAATATATTATGTCAAGTGTATTTGTAAGACATATGTGCATGCATACAGTGTGTTACACATGACTGGCATGGACACGAGTTCAGATGGGTATGACGTGTGACACTGAGCTGTCTGTCATGGTTTGTAACCTCACTGTGCATTGCATTACCAGTATGTCAGTACACAGAATAGGTTTTATCACAACACTGCCAAAAGTAGGGGGCAGAACTGTGTTCCTACAGCAACAGTCTATGCAGTTGTCAGCTGTACATGATATTGTAGGCCTCCCGTACATCCAGCAGCATTTATTTGTCTATGTACTGGTTTGTTGTCTGTGTCAGAGGCCCAAGTTAGGGTTGCTACCTTTTCAAATGCCCAAACTGGGACATTTTTGGTACAAATGTCAGATTCTGCAGGCCAAAACATACCCACGGCCAGTACAAAGGACAGAACTTCATTTTTTGCTAAATAAAAGCTTCTTCTTGTAGCATTTTAGTTGCATATTCTGATTCTGATAACATGTAGGTGTTTCAGATACAGAATAACTGTTTTATGCAAATATTACATAACATATAGGGATAACATTAGTCCTAATCTCTGAGGGCATTAGCCATTTTGTCAATTTTTTGGCAGTGCACAACTGCCCAAAGAGGGACTGTCCCTACCAAAGTGGAACAGGTGGTAACCCTAGAAAATGTACACTGCGATTTGCCCCAGTATGTATAGGAGTAGTGTGTCACTGGCAATCAGGATATGTTTGTAAAATCAGCTTGCTTTCCACAGCTCAAGCTGGCCTACTGGTGTAATGCACTAAGTTGTAGTTGACAAGGTCCTGGTTATGATACTTGGCAAAAGTATTTTTTTCCCTAATGTTACGTCACTGCACTGCATGATATATTTTGAAAAAATGCATTACTTGACCATAGCTGAGTTGGTATAGTGGTGTATTTCTCTGACTGTAGCTTAGAAGGTACTGGGTTCAATATCTTGCAGTGGTGTCTTTTTTTCCTTACTGTTACATGGCTGCTGTATGATATATTTCCAAAAGCAGACCAAGTTCCTCAGAGCTGATTTGACCTGGTGGTGTGTTGCTTTAACTCTAGTGCACAGGCTCCAGGTTTCAATACTTGCCAGCGGTGGCTTTTTTCCCTAATGTAACATGATTGTACTACATGATATATTTCCAAAAGCAGTCTTAGCTCCCCAGAGCTGATTTGGTATAGTGGTATATTGCTTGGACTCTAATGCACAGAGTCCTGAGCTTGAGACTTGCCAAGGCTGGTTATTTTGTTGCTTTTGCAGAAAAGTGCCTGAATGAGATAGAATGATTAAAGCAGTTTTAAGCGGTTTTGTGTGACACGGCTCTGAGGTTCACTTAAACCCACTCTGTTTCCAATAAAAGAAAAGAAAAAAGGTGTGATAGGAAAGTGGTGAAATGGGGCAAGCAGGGAGAAAAACATTATGAAAGGCAGCTAGGGATGTGCAGGATGGGTGTAGGGAAGGGCTATAGCTCTCCATTTCTTGGACAGCAACAGCTGTGCATGATGTGGACAATTTGAAATTTAGAGCCTCACACCCCACAGGGAGGGGTGTGGGTGACATAAATCTGTTGATTAATTCATGAGGAAATTGATTAATGTCAGTGTACATGGAGACAAAATGGAGAGCTATGTATGGGATGAAATATTTTTGGGGGGAACAGATGCCCCTTTTTTTAAGGTGAGAGTGGGATGTTGAAAAAGGGTAGTAGGTACATTTGGGGAAGTAAGTTGGATAGGAGAAGTTGCATTTGCAGACAGACAAGACAGCAGACAGGGGTGGTGCATGATACATAAGGGGTGTAAACACCTTGGACGGGGAGGGTGGTTGGAAACTGGAAGACCAAGTGGCCTCAGATGGAAACAGTGTGACTGAGGTCCCCACCCATGGGCAGTCACCACTGTCACTTCATGGCCCAGAAGGTGGCTGTGCTGGGGGCTGGGCACCAGGGCCAGCCTGCCCCTCATGGTGCACCAGTCTGCCCTCTATCTGCAGGTGGTCATCCAAGCCCCACTGGATGACCCTGCACACTATACCTCGGAACTGTTGTTGGGTGACAGGGTCCTCTCCATGCCTGCACTCAGGGTGGGATGGGCCCTGTCCCTTGAGGCGGTTCCACCCGAGGGTGATGCATGACCAGCAGAGGAGTCAGCTCCAGGTTGGGTCCCAGACATGTTGGGAGCCAGTGCCACTGCCAAATGAGGCAGGGCAGGCTGATCCGCTGGCATCTGCCTACCCAAAAGTGCAATGGTGTTCAGGTTTGTCAAAGTGTATTGGTTAGTCATGAACAAAACATTTCAGTGTTAGTTATAACAGCATTCATGTGTGTTCCAATTAACCCAGAACAATAGAATTACATAGCACACAGAACACATAAATAAATGGATACCAGTCATTATTGTAATAGCATGCCAAAAGCAGTTATGGCAACAAGCAACAACAGTATAATTTCATCAACGTATGTTAGTATGCAACTATTGAAATATATGAACCATAATACAACACAAAGCCCAACATAAGGTTTTCAGAACAATATACATGCTAATGAAACCATACCATAGTATAACAATAATAATTTGTGGTGCAGATAAGGGGTGACAACTATATATGCTATATTTGTCACAACACTACTGCTCAATACTCTACAGGTCTGCCCTTTACTTTACATTTACATGTGCCCTAAAGCTTCTGTAGCACATACATACCTCTCAAGCTATCAACATGGAATGGTATGGGCCCAGCTGTAAGAACTACAGGTACATAACTGCAGGGGACCTGTACATGTCAGGGTAACATATATGAGTAAGAAGGTGGACCCTGCACTGATGTTGTGTGTGTGTGCTACTGACATACTTCAATTGGAATTATATCTGTGTCCAAGGTTAATGGCAACAGTGATTAGTAGCCATGACAGCATGACACTTGAGAGACATGCATCGGGCACAGTGCATGGTGTATATAACTAACCTGCTATAATTTGAAGACATGGGTTTGGACTATTTATTTATTTATTTTACATTTGTTTACCGGGAAAGTCCAACTGGATATATGTCCATTTTCAGTGGAGAGTCGGGGAGAAAAGCTCCAGAAAGCAGAGTACAAATACATTAGGAACAATAGAAACATTTAGAGATAAGTATAATATGCAGTCTTCAGTAGGGTTACAAACTTAGATAAAACATGGCAGACAACATCAAAATCATGAGGCTTCAGTTTCAGACAATAATACGCGCAGTAATGGGCTATCGGTACACATTCATACATGCACCTGGCATACAGCTGTACCAACAGTAGAACATTTCATTGGTCTAATTCAGTTGGAATACTACTCTACTGCATGACATTTTATTAAATGGAGTGCTATCAACTTGCTGAACACCACTGTTTACACATTAGTACAGCTGGGCACTGTTTATTAGTATACCCTTCATACGTCTGCTACAAACATTTCTTTACCTGTAAGCCCTGTGGAGAAAATATCTGTTACAAGTGCATGACAGTTTCTACATGTAGGCAAGACTACTTGTCTGTAACTATAAATATATGCTAGTTCCAGTCCCTGAATTCAAACCCTGGTCTGTGTGCGCAAAAATGAACAACATATCTACTTTTTATCACTCTGAGCTACAGGGCAACTGCTGTTGGCTGTGTGACTGATTTGTGTCTAACACTCATGTGGTTACAAAGTCTGTCCTGGTAATATCAGTAGAGTGTCACAGAAGACTGCAGTAACAGTTGTACATGCATGCATCAGATTCATTCATGATAGAGATAGTTGGTGAACTATGTATTAATAGTTTGAATGCAGGTGTACACATTTAACATCTAGTGGATGTGAATATGTGTGATCTGTACAAACCATAGCAGGGTGCTGTGTTGCATACCCGACCAATACACATTTGCATATTGTATATTTGCAGTCTCCACCTATTATAGTCTCATACTTGCCTGCATCAGTGTACCTACATTCAAGAATATGTAGAGCTGAAATGTAAACGTTAACAGAAGAAAATCCTGAGGAGAACACACTAGAATACAATTACACATCACTATTCAAGTCTCAGATCTTAGTGCAAAACATATATCAAATTGCATTGTATCTTGTTTTACAGCTCTACATCTACACTTTAGTATAACACTTCTTTATCAGCAAACATTCATTCAGTTCATGGTGTCATAGCCATATTTGTTGTGGAGCATCTGTACAATTGTATTTCTTTAACAACAGACCACAATAAACACAACAGTTAGTAGGAATAACTTTATTGGGGTGACATGACACAGTGGTTTATTAAATTCAAAGGTCTGGATGCAGTGCTTCTAGATATCCTGTAGATGATGAATGAATGTCAGTTATTATATTCACAGTTTCAATCATAGTGTAATTTTTTACAAGATGCTTAGAATTATTGCACTATGTACTTATGTCATCCCTACACAGTATTACAACAGTATTAGCTTACCTTCATCAATAGTAGCTTGTTTGATACCTTCATCTGTATTGCACAGTACCTGGCATTACTCACTTATATCAATGTGGATCTGGAACACAATTGTTGCAGTGCACTCAGAACACACTATACCTAATGGCAGTAAACAATGTATACTCTTTTTTATTCATTGTACTATATAGTGCAAGATAGATCTGTGCTCACTACACTGTTGGTGCCACCTTGCCAGGTGCTCGGTGTGAGCATCCACTTTGCAAGCCTCTCCTCTGCAGCTGTTGGGGGAAAAACACCATTATGCATACATGTCTATCAAATATTCCTACTACAATTTGATAAATCACCATTTGTTATATGTACACAGTTCTGGGGTATTCCAAGCCTAAGCATCTTGGATCCACTGGGCCAAAAGCACCCCATTCTTCCACTTCAGGGCATCGTAATAATGACACACCTGCTCACCAGTGTATGGGATTCCAGTGGCATTGGTGAACTCATGTGCCAGATATCCCTAGGACTCAGAATTGTACTCAGAGCCCTGATACTGGCCCTGCAGCAATTTGGTATTATGGTCTTTAACTAGGAGTCCAACCATGACCTTGGAATCCAACATGCCCCAGCTCTGCACCCAAAAGTGCACTCCCTCTCCAGCTCCTGCCATAGTTCCTGCACGAGTCAATCTCCAACAGGTTCTGGCTATATTTCCACCCATACAGCTTAAATAAAACTATTTTCCTGCCATTTGGCACAATTGGAGCACTTTTAAAAATGCTAAGCAAAATTCAGAAGTGCATAAACCTGCTAAGCTGAGTTGAGTAGTGTTTAAAGTGGCAGATGCTTAGCAGTGTTTAGTGGTTTGCAAATCCGCTTAGCTGAGCTGAGGACTGCTTATAATGGGAGTGCTGAACACTGCTCAAACCAGCTAAGCGGAGCTAAGCGTTGCTAAATATTGCTCAGACAGGCCTTGTTTAAGCATTGCTTAGCTTGGCTCAGCACTGCTTAGCACGGTTTAGCTAAGGGCAAACAAGAGTTCTACATGATAACATAAAGATATATTGACATTAATTACTCATTATTGATACTTTATTGTTATCTGTTTGTATTTTATTTTAATTACTGTACCATGGTGTGTGACTGAACTGTATTGGACACTTGTGTTTAACTGGGGCTTTTCACCTCATATATCCACTGACACTGGGATTCTGGACCAGCTACACTAACCTATTTGACAAATGTCAATAACTAGGGCAAAAAAATAGACATATAAATAGAAATGCTGTCCAATGTAAAAGCAGAATAGACTGTTGTGTCATTCAAACCATGCACTTATTGCACACAAAGCCATGACTATAACCATTCAGCTAACTCAGCTGTGAAGAATTCAGTTATACATTTCTATATAGCTTTTTGTTATGTTTAAGCACTGCTGAGCAACACACTGCACCATGCAAACATGCAAACATGCTCAGCTATGCTTAAACTTGAAAACAAATAAAAAATGAAAAAATAAAAAAATAAGTGTGACAGTAAAAACACATTGGGACATTTACTTTCCATGCTGTACGGCACTCTGATAGTACAGGGGGTGTATTACCGACATTGTAATACACCCCCTGTGTGACACAAATGAATACAAAACTCATAAGTGTTGAGGGCACTTTCTTTAATCTTTAAGTGCCATATGGCACTTTGGTAATGCATGGGGTGTGTTACAGATATTGTAACATACCCCCTATGTGACATTACAAAACATTATTAAATAAGTGTCCGAGGACACTATTTTGATCTTCTAGTGTTGTACAGCACTTTGACAATGCAGGGGGTGCGTTACAGATACTGTAATACACCCCCTATTTGATATTAAAGTTAAATTATTGAATAAGTACCCGAGGACACCTTTTTTACTCTTTTAGTGATGTACGGCACTTTTACAATGCAGGGGGGTGTTATGTATAGCGTAACACACCCCCTACATGACATGACCAGATAAATTCAGTAACTTCGGTGTCCAATGACACTGTCTTTATTGTTTTAGTGCTGTACGGCAGTTTGAGAGTGCAGGGGGGTGTTACAGATCTGTGAGCACTGTAACACACTCCCTAGCACTCATTCAATAACTGTGTGCATGGCTCCTCCTCAGTAGTGCACCTTCATTAATATGCAAGGCATGCTGCCGAGAGGGAGATGCAGACATAGACACCATTCACTCTGTGTAGGAATAATGCTATTCCTACACGGAATTTATTAAATTTAGGGGCAAGACTTTACACACTTGAATATATGGTTGAATTAATACATGTGGAGGAATATAACATTAATTAGGAAATTAAGCAGGAAGAATCACTCAGGCAACATAGTGCATAGTTAGTAATACTTCCATGGTGAGAATTGCAGCTAGGAATGTAACTATTTATAGAAAAGTAGTGTTGTTAGAAGGGATATGCTAACAGAGTTAGTACATACAGCCAAATTGTATAAGTAATGCTAAATTAATCATTAACCTGGAGTGTTACATGTGCAATGCCAGGATTCAAATAAGTGTCTTTTGAGAGATATTTTGAAATGATTAAGATTGCTTATGAATCTAATACTATGTGGAAGGGTATTCCAATCTTTAGCAATATAAGTTAGAGTAAAGAGAGTTGCCTGCTGTATTGGATACTTTTGTCACTTGGAGTAAGTCTTTGTTAGATGATCAAAGAGTATGAATTAGAAATTTTTTTTAGGAAAGGTATGTTGTCAGGATTGTGCATTATTTTGTGAGCCATTATTAACTGGTTATAGTTCATAATATGAGGTAGTTCCAACCAAGAAATATTTTTTAGACATTGACAGTGACAATGTGTGGAATCTGTTGCAAATTTGGCAATCTTATTATAACATGATTCTAATATACTTAGTTCTGACTTTCTGAGGTGGGTAAGTATGGGGGATGCATATAAGAGTGAGGAAAGAAGGTCGGCTCTAGCTATGGCTATTCTTGCACCATCTGTTAAGAATTTGTTGTTTCTATACATTGTTCCCATTTTCTTGTGAACCTTTTTGATTGTGTTAGAAATGTGTATGTCAGATTTTAGTCTGTTGTCGATAATGATGCCTAATAGTTTTGTTTGGGAATCTGGGAAAATCCTAGCACTATTACTGGCAGTGATATAAAAGTTAGCTGGGAAGTTAGTAGGTTTAGATGGCTGAAAGATCATATGTTTAGTTTTATTAGGGTTAAGAATGAGTTGTGAGTTTGCTAGCCACGTTTCAATATCAGAGAAGGCTTTTTGTGTGACTGTATGAAGCTGAATTATTGTAAATGCTGCACATATGAGGGTTGAATTATCTGTGTATTGTATGATAGATGCTTGAAAGGAGGCAGTATTAAGATCATTTATGAATATGGTTAAGAATAGGGGCCCTAGGATTGAACCCAGTGGGACTCCAAGTATAACAGAAAGGAGTGGGGATAGATCTTGCTTCCATTTCACAGCTTGCTGGTGGCTAGAAAGATAATTTGGAAACCAGTTAACAGCATCAGGGTTGATATTAAGATTTTTCAGAGTGGACAGTAACTTAGGATGAGAAACCATCAAATGCTTTAGACATGTCCAAAAATACTGAATACACTATTTTGCCATAATTTCTGAATTTATTTACAGTATTAGTGAAACTTAGAAGAGCAGTAGTAGTGCTATGATGTGGTCAGAATCCATGCTGTGACTATGAGAGGTGATAATTGTTTAGAAGGTGTTTAAGAAGTTGAGAGTGGATACATCTTTCCAGAATTTTAGAAAGTGGTGAAAGTATAGCAATGGGCCAATAGTTTGTTAATTCTGTTGAATTACTTCCATTGAGTAATGGTGTAATATATGCAATTTTCCAAAAACCTGGGACATACTGTTCTGTTATAGAGCGGTTTATAAGTATTGTCACAGGGAAGGCAATAACATCTGCTGTTAATTTTAGATATTGTGCTGGTCAGTTATCTGCTGCCAGTGAAGTGGATTTCAACTTCTTTAATAGTTTTGCAATAGTTTGTTTTGGGACTGTTTGAAATGAGAATGCATCTGCAATATTGCTTGGATTGCTGGGTGTTGGCATTGTGAATAACTTTCTATTCTTAGTCAGTGCTAAAACACTTTCAGTGAAGAACATGCTAAATTGTTCAGCAATATTGTTTGGGTTGTGGTTTCACCAGGATGAAGTATGTTATTTATTGTGTTCCAGAATTTTTGTGGATTCATTCTGTATTTTCATTGTAAATTAGAATAGTAGTGTTGTTTGTCTAGTTTAATTTGATGTTTGGCACTGTTTCTAAGTTCCTGGTAAATTAAATGGTTTTGAAGGGATTTATTTTTAGCCCAAGTTTGCATGCTTTGTCTCTTTGTTTTAGGAGGGTATGAGTCTCCTGGGTTAAGCATGGTGTGTAGTTAACTGTGACATGAGCTGTTCTTGGAGGTGCAAGTCTGTTTAGAATAGTAAGTAAGGTGTCACTGAAGTGCTGCACAGCAGCATCTAAGGCTAGTCTGTTTAGAATAGTAAGGAAGGTGTCATTGAAGTGCTGCACAGCAGCATCTAAGGCCAGTCTGTTTAGAAAAGTAAGGAAGGTGTCATTGAAGTGCTGCACAGCAGCATCTAAGGCCAGTCTGTTTATAATAGTAAGGAAGGTGTCACTGAAGTGCTGCACAGCAGCATCTAAGGCCAGTCTGTTTAGAATAGTAAGGAAGGTGTCATTGAAGTGCTGCACAGCAGCATCTAAGGCCAGTCTGTTTATAATAGTAAGGAAGGTGTCTTTGAAATGCTGCACAGCAGCATCTAAGGCCAGTCTGTTTAGAACAGTAAGGAAGGTGTCATTGAAGTGCTGCACAGCAGCATCTAAGGCCAGTCTGCTTAGAATAGTAAGGAAGGTGTCACTGAAGTGTTACACAGCAGCATCTAAGGCCAGTCTGTTTAGAATAGTAAGGAAGGTGTCACTAAAGTGCCGCACAGCAGCATCTAAGGCCAGTCTGTTTATAATAGTAAGGAAGGTGTCATTGAAGTGTTACACAGCAGCATCTAAGGCCAGTCTGTTTAGAATAGTAAGGAAGGTGTCACTAAAGTGCTGCACAGCAGCATCTAAGGCCAGTCTGTTTATAATAGTAAGGAAGGTGTCATTGAAGTGCTGCACAGCAGCATCTAAGGCCAGTCTGCTTAGAATAGTAAGGAAGGTGTCGCTGAAGTGTTACACAGCAGCATCTAAGGCCATTCTGTTTAGAAAAGTAAGGAAGGTGTCACTGAAGTGCTGCACAGCAGCATCTAAGGCCAGTCTGTTTAGAACAGTAAGGAAGGTGTCACTGAAGTGCTGCACAGCAGCATCTAAGGCCAGTCTGTTTATAATATTAAGGAAGGTGTCACTGAAGGGCTGCACAGCAGCATCTAAGGCAAGTCTGTTTATAATAGCAAGGAAGGTGTCATCGAAGTGCTGCCCAGCAGCATCTAAGGGCAGTTGCTTAAGAGGAGTTCAGTTTATTTTTTCAAGAATATTAAGTAGAATCTGTAAATTAAGATTTTTCTTATTACAAATTTGACAGAAGTTGATTAGTTTAGTAGGGTTGCTGTGATTTCTCAGTAAGTAGGTTCCAAAGTGGTCACTTAAGTGATCTAGGAGACACCCTGCTATTTGGTAATACTGGGGTTTATTAGTTAATAACCAGTCCAAAATAGATTGTTTATCTGTGTTGTTGTCAGTTCTAGTTGGGTGAGAAATCATTTGAGTGAAACCATGGAGGTTTAGGTAGTTATGAGGATTGTCAGAGTTGCATGTCATCCAGTCTGTGTTAAGGTCTCCTGCGATAATGGTTTCCTGTGATATGGCTTTTGTGATATTTTGGAGAATGATTTTGATTGCACTGGAATTGTTTCCTGGAGGGATGTAGACAGCTAAGATATATATATATATATATATATATATTTATATATATATATATATATATATATATATATATATATATATATATATATATATATATATATATATATATATATATATATATATTTATTTATATATATATATTTTTTTTATTTATATATATATATATCTATATATATATATATATTTATATCTATATATATATATATATATATATATATATATATATATATATATATATATATATATATATATATATATATATATATATATATATATATATATATATATATATATATATATATATATATATATATTTATATTTATATATATATATATATATATATATATATATATATATATATATATATTTATATATATGTGTGTGTGTGTGTGTGTGTGTGTGTGTGTGTGTGTGTGTGTGTGTGTGTGTGTGTGTGTGTGTGTGTGTGTGTGTGCATGTGTTTGTTCTGGTTTAGTTGTAATCTGGTTATGAGTAGCTCCACATTATTAATGTTAGTAATATTTATGCTTACAGCTTGTAAGTTGAACATGTTCTTAAAGGGAATTGCTGCACCACTTTCCTTCTTTTCTATTCTGTCAGCTCTTAGAATATTGTAACCAGGTGGGGTTATTTCTATGTCTGGCATATGTGGTTTCAACCAGCTTTTAGTAAGGATGATAATGTCTGGGTTCTAAAGGGAGAGAGTTGCATGGAGTTCATGTATTTTATTCAGCATACTTCTAAGATTTAGGTTTAGTAGTACTATTTCAGAACTTTTCTGTGGAGTAGGTAGTTTGATTTGTATTGGGGAGTTTAATGAGATCATGCATTCAGGGCCTGGGTTTGGGTGGATAGATATCACCACTAAGCATAAGTCTGGCTGCTATTTGACTGAGCAACTGAAAACATTTGAATAGTCTTTTGTGAGTTTTAAAGGAAATATTATGGAGGCTTTCATTTGTAAAGAGTAGTCGGTGTTTCAAGTCTGTGAGTGTGGTTATAAACAGTGATGAGGACACATAAAAGCTATTAGTTGTTGTTAGGGTAGAGTTATTAAATGTTGCTGCTTGCTTTATATACTGATTGTCTAATTGGAAATGGTAAGTGGTGAGTTTAGTTGTGATCATGAGGAATAAAGCTAATATAAGACCATGTACAAACATGATAGTATTTGTGTTTGATAAATTATATGAAAAATGATAAGTACTGATGGAAGTTAAATTCTTGTTTGTTAAGGTATTAAGAGTATTACAGTGTTATTCAAGGTTAGGGGTTATGTATGAAATGTTTGGGGTGTTTACAGGGTATGTTTCTATTGGGTCGCCACTTTTATGTGTGTGTGCAAATGTTTTGTAGATAGCTAGTAATGGGATGGGGTTAGTTGTAATTAGTATAGTAGATTGGGTGATCTGAACTCGGTGGGTGTGGTTTGGTTGAATTTAAATTATGGGTATATAGGGGGCAGGTGGGATATGATGGCAGGGTGGGGAGCAGAGTGAGCCCGAGCATAGTTGAGCCAAGATCCAAGAAAAGGCAAGTTTGTGTGCAAGAAAAACAATCCGAATTGACCACAAACTGCTGTGAAACTGTAAGTCATTTCTTAACTATTTATCAGGTGAAAAACAGCATATCCTTTTATCTGTATGCTACTGTGCTCTCAATTAAATTAAGAAACACACACAGTATTTGATCTGTTATGGATACTATTTGCTCACAGAAGAGAATAAAAGAGAAATGGAAGGGGGGCTGCTTACAACCAAAGTGGAGTGCTCTCCAGGGGATTATGAATATTAGCTCAAACAGGTAGACACATGCACAAAGTTAACTATAGCTGTTTATGTTCGCAGACATTTCAGACCCAGACTGAGCTTTTCATATAACAATGTATGAACCGGTCAGGTTAAAGATAAAGGTTTTATTGCAGCTGTTTGCTTAGAGTGGTGTTAAGTCTAGGAAAAAAGAGTAGAGAGAGGAGTAAGCACTTTTGAGTTGGTAAAGATATATTATAAAGACTACAAAACAAACTGTCAAATAGCTACTGCATACAGGAAAATATGTCTTGAATCAACTACTAGTATATGCAGATATTGAGCCAAATGGATAACACATTTGTGAGAATGGACATCAGCTGACACGTATGTAGACGCAGATAAAAATATAGTAAGCAGCACTCCGTCCTGTGTCTCTAATGTGATTCTATGCACCAATTACACCACAATTATATACATATAATTAGACACCAGTATAAACTGTCTAGGTACAACACATGTACAGGAATACTATTAGTTATCAAGGTGCAACTATGCAAATAGCACATACAAATATACTAAAGAATGTGGTGCAGATAAACACATGCTAACATGGCATAGTAACCTCCAGTAATACATCATAAATCTTATTAGATGTTTGTGGAACAGAATTTCAACAAAAATAAGCAAATGCAGTTTTATAACACTTACTGGAGAGAAACTGAGTGCTTCGTGGGGCCAATAGCAGGGTGGTTGTAGTTTTAAAAATGACACCTGCCACAGGTAATATTTATTAACTATTGGATTGGCTTAAGGTAATAGACAGGGAAGGGGAGGGGAAAACAGAAGTGAGGGCAGGCAGTTCTTTTGTAATGCTGCTATGGAGCCAAGATCCAAGCAAAGGCAAGTTTGTGTATAAGAAAAACAGTCAGAATTGACCACAAACAGCTGTGAAGCTGTACGTCATTTCTTAACTATTTATCAGGTGGAAAACAGCATATCCTTGTATTGGTAAGCTACTGTGCTCTCAATTAAATTAACAAACACACACAGTATTTGATCATTTATGGATATTATTTGCTCACAGAAGACAATAAAAGAGAAATGGAAGGGGGGAGGGCTACTAACAAGCCAAACTGGAGTACTCTCCAGGGGTTCATGAATATTAGCTCAAACAGGTAGACACATACAGAAAGTTAACTTTAGCTGTTTATGTTCACAGACAGTTCAGACCTGGACTGTGCTTTTCATATAAGAATGTATACACCGGTCAGGTTAAAGATAAAGGTTTTAGTGCAACTGTTTGCTTAGTGTGGTGTTAAGTCTAGGAAAAAAAAAGAGTACAGAGAGGAGTAAGCACTTTTGAGTTGGTAAAGATATATTATAAAGACTACAAAACAAACTGTCAAATAGCTACTGCATACAGGAAAATATGTCTTGAATCAACTACTAGTATATGCAGATACTGACCCAACTGGATAACACATTTCTGAGAATGGACCTCAGCTGACATGTATGTAGACGCAGATAAAAATATAGCAAGCAGCACTCTGTCCTGTGTCTCTAATGTGATTCTATGCACCAATTACACCACAATTATATAGATATAATTAGACACCAGTATAAACTGTCTAGGTACAACACATGTACAGGAATACTATTAGTTAACAAGGTGCAACTATGCAAATAGCACATACAAATATACTAAAGAATGTGGTGCAGATAAACACATGCTACCATAGCATAGTAACCTCCAGTAGTACATCATAAATCTTATTAGATGTTTGTGGAACACAATTTCAACAAAAATAAGCAAATGCAGTTTTATAACACTTACTGGAGAGACACTGAGTGCTTCGTGGGGCCAATAGCAGGGTGGTTGTAGTTTTAAAAATGGCACCTGCCACAGGTAATATTTATTAACTTTGGGATTGGCTTAAGGTAATAAACAGGGAAGGGGGGGGGAAACAGGAGTGAGGGCTGGCAGTTCTTTTGTAATGCTGCTATGGAGCCAAGATCCAAGCAAAGGCAAGTTTGTGTGTAAGAAAAACAGTCAGAATTGACCACAAACAGCTGTGATGCTGTAAGTCATTTCTTAACTATTTATCAGGTGGAAAACAACATATCCTTGTATCGGTAAGCTACTGTGCTCTCAATTAAATTAACAGACACACACAGTATTTGATCAGTTATGGATATTATTTGGTCACAGAAGAGAATAAAAGACAAATAGAAGGGGGAGGGCTACTTACAAGCCAAACCGGATTACTCTCCAGGGGTTTATGAATATTAGCTCAAACAGGTAGACACATACAGAAAGTTAACTTTAGCTGTTTATGTTCACAGACAGTTCAGACCTGGACCGTGCTTTTCATATAAGAATGTATACACTGGAAGGGTTAAAGATAAGGGTGTTATTGCAGCTGTTTTCTTAGAGTGGTGTTAGGTTGGAGAGACACTGGGCATTGTGTGGGGCCAGTAGCAGGGTGGTTGTAGTTTTAAAAATGGCAAAGCGTCATTACATGTACTTAAGCAAAATCAGCACCATGCACCATTATATGTACTATGGCAAAATCAGTGCTATGCATCATTACATGTACTGAAGCAAAATCTGCGCTATGCATCATTGCATGTACTGCCGCAAAATAAGTGCCATGCATCATTATATGTATTGAAGTAAAATCTGTGTGTTTCATAATTACATATATGAAGCAAAATCAGTGCCATGCATCATTACATGTATTGAAGCAAAATCAGTGCCCTGCATCATTACATGTACTGAATGGAAATCTGTGCCATGCATCATTATATGTACTGAAGCAAGATCAGTGCCATGCATCATTATATGTACTGAAGCAAAATCAGTGCCCTGCCTCTTTATATGGACTAAAGCAAAGTCAGTGGTGTGCATTGCATGTACTGCAACAAAATCAGCGCCATGCAGCATTATATGTACTGAAGCAAAATCAGTGACATGCATCATTACATGTACTGAAGGAAAATCAGTGCCATGCATCATTATATGGACTAAAGCAAAGTCAGTGGCATGCATCATTGCATGTACTGAAGGAAAATCAGTGCCATGCATCATTATATGGACTAAAGCAAAGTCAGTCGCATGCATCATTATATGGACTAAAGCAAAGTCAGTGGCATGCATCATTGCATGTACTGAAGTGCATCATGCTCAGTCATGTACATGATGCTTTTGCAGTCTTAACGCTGATTACAGATAGTAGGCTTTTATGATGTTATTTATATTATGCACATTATAAACAGTACTTATAACCAGAAGCAGACCCATAACTGGCTCATCTCCAACCTCTGCATTTCCCCAGACTGGTGCCCCCTCATAAATATCTTCCTTACTTCAGCAAGATCCATGTTACAGTTACTAACACACAGAGTTATGCAAATATGGTACTGGCATATATTAAAGAAGCCTCCATAAAACCCATGGCTTCTTATATGAATTCTAATGTTGTGCTCAAGCCTCATTGCTGAGTATGATCATACCCCCTAACAGCTTGCACTTGCATAGCTTCCACATTCACCTTACCCTAGTTATGGCTCTGATTACAGGCAATGATAAAAACATCACTGGCAACACGTGACTTTGCTGGCATGTGAATATCATCTTGGGGAAGTTGTTCTTGTACCTGTATTTTGGTAGAAACAGGAGCACTCTTATAAAGAAACTTTTAAGAGTCTAAGCTTAAATTCATCAAGTGCGGGGCTTGAACAGATATCTAGGGTAAAACAGTCCCATAGTTTGGAAAATAAAAATGCAGGATTGCTCAGACGTTGTAAATAAATTTAGTGATTGATGAAGGATGACAACATTGTTGGTAAGGAACATAAAAAGTGAGTGATGGTTTAGTGTAAAGTCTTGATGTTTGTAGACAATAATGATTTGCAATACCTTTACAAACTAGAGAGAGAGAGGAATCATGCTGAATCTTTTGGGAATGGGAGCCACTCGCCTAATGAGAAAGATATATACTGTTACTTATATGTGGGGAAGGAGTGTGAGTCTACCTATGTGGTTTCATAGTATCTGTAGGTCAGAGAAGCTTTTCTTGAGAGTAGGCTAATAGCTACATATCATATCCTAAGTGGGGAAGAAGAGTCCCTTTTAAACAACAATTCTGGCTGCTAGATTGAATAATCTTGATAATGTTATAAAAGACTTAATTGTATTGTTGAGGTTATGTTTGAGTATTGCAGTGTAAGGGGTATGGGTTAGGAAAGGGTCAAGTGTTATATTTGTATGAGGATTTGGGTTTAATGGTTGACTTATTGACATAAATTCATGTGAATGAGCT
The DNA here is from genome assembly GCF_019279795.1 of Protopterus annectens. NCBI lineage: Eukaryota > Metazoa > Chordata > Ceratodontiformes > Protopteridae > Protopterus > Protopterus annectens. The sequence continues at coordinate 122,771,641 of NC_056726.1, read as the reverse complement.
GGATAGTGTTTTTAAGCAAGGCTTTTTTCCCCTCCAAAGATCAGATATTTGTCAGATTTACTGTTTATGATATGAAATGTTTGTGGTGGGATATTACGGAGTGTGTCTGGGTTATTTTCAAGTCTTTAAGGATAATGCATGCCTTGTAATGGATCTGAGAATGACAACATTGTCAGGTTACATTAGAAAATTTCCTGCTTTGAGCAAGTAGGGGAGGCTGTCTATGAAGAGTCAAAACAGATGTAAACCGAATATGGAGTCTTGGTTACCACTATGTCTAACTTACGGACAATACAACAGCAGATATCTGATTTTATTCAAACATATATATATTTGCTAGGTAGATGTAGCACCAGTCTACAGTGGAAGTTCAAAAACGGTGTGACTGCATTGTTCAGAGGTGCAGAAGTCTGCTTTACTGGACTAAATACTTTTGATAGGTCATCTAAAAGGCACAGATTGCAGGCCTTCACCAACAAATGGCAGAATGGCATTCATTAATCCATGCTGATTAGGAAGTGGACATTGTACTTGTAAATGCAATAATTTGTGTATAGACTCTTTTCTTTAGTACCTTTCCCATGTTTGTCAGGATTGAAATGAGTCTATAGTCTGAAGCTTTGCAGGGAGTGTTACTGTTACATAGTAGAATAATGATGGCCTTGTAAAGAGATATAGCAGGATTATTTTTTAAGGGGAGGTTAAACAAAGACACATGATGAGAGATATGGTTATTGTGTATTATAATAAAGCATGGGTATAGATTGTCACTTCCTGTGCTATTGTAATTCAGATATGCATGTAGCAGTTTATGTATTGTACATAAAATACTAGGATGTAAAGACTAGTAGTTGTGTAGATGTAGAATTAAAGTGAAGGTACTGTAAATGATAGGAAGAAAGGTTCTTTGCATAGTGTTAGGAGGCAAATGGGTCATAAGTAATACATGTTTTGTTAGTACTAGGATTTGTTAACCACATTCCATTATGTTTCAGCATTAGACAGGATTATTGTTCCTGTTATCCTAGAAATTGTTAGATTTAACATTTTGACTCATATATTGCTGAGTTATTGACATTTTTTCCCCAAGTAGCGTCACTCAATTTAAGGAGCTGCATAACTTCCATAGTCACGCAGTGTACCGTGTCATTTTTTAATAATCTTAATTTAAATGTAAATATTATGGTTGTGGATTGAAAAGACTCCTAATTAGAATATCATATGCTGAGGTCAGATGACCTGGAGTTGTAGAATGTGAATCAGTTAGTGGCATTAATTTCAAAATCTAGTGTTTAGATTACACTACTTATTCTGTTTCTGTTGATGTGTAGCCTCAGAGTACTTTTTTCTTTTTCTGGACCAGTTGAAAATGACTGCATAATGACCACTAACATTAAGTGGTTGTAAACATATGTGAGCTTCATTTGTTTTGTTTGTTGTTAGATTTATAAAAGAATATTTATTAGATAAATATTAGATAGAATAGCTATCCTCTCCTGTCTGTCTATAGTCTTAGAAAAATGTATACATACACAAGTAATGCAATATCTTATGCAGGGCACACTCCTCACTCCCGCTCAGCATGGTTTCCGACCCAAATGTAGTACCACTACAGCTCTACTTTCCTTTCTCAACACTATTTCTATAGCTAGAGATAATCATAAACTTATCTCATGCTTATTCCTTGACCTCTCAAAAGCCTTTGACACTGTCTCACATCCTCTGCTACTGAATAAACTCTCTGATCTCATCTCCTCTACTACAACAGTAGCATGGTTCTTCAGCTATCTCACTGACCAACAGCAATCAGTAAGATAGCACACCTCACTATCATATCCCCTTCCAGTGAAAATGGGTATTCCCAAGGATCCATCCTTGGACCACTACTTTTCAATATCTTCACCAACTCACTCTACTCCTCTTGTCCACAGTCCTCATTAGTCCAATATGCAGTTGACTCATCACCATTGCTAACTCACCCTCTGAACTTCTAACAGCTACCCAGTCTTCTTTCAATTCTGTTGAAACTTGGCTCACCAATAATCAGCTCATCCTAAACCCCCCCCCCCCAAAAAAAAACTCATACTCTTTCTCCCCAAAACTGTTACTCATATCAAATCTACTTTTCAAATAAAATCACTAAATCACACTCTCATAGTTGCTGACTCTAGTACTAAACTCCTTGGTGTAACCATTAATGGTCAGTTAAAATTTGACCTCCATATAAATAACTGTATCAGGAAAACCCATCAAAAACTACAACTTCTCTACAGAAATAAAAAATTCCTAACCCCTGAATCTAGAACCACAATCACCCATGTTTATCTTTTGACATGCTCCCAAATACTCACAAATCTTAACTCCACTTTACTTAGCAAACTTGAATCAACCTATCACAAAATAGCCAGATTTACTGCATACAAATCTCACCACTGTGCCTCCCTCAAACATTTAAACTGGCTCAAACTACCACACCTCCTACTCCTCTCTCAGCTCCAAATTATACACTCCATTATTTATTCACCATCCTACTGTCCAGCACTAGATATCATAATCACCCACTACGTTCCATCCAGACTACTCAGGAGCTCCACTCAAGACCTTTTACATATCTACAAGCCCAATTCCAAAATTGGAGCCAAAAATTGGAGCCATTACATACAACTACCATCCCTCTATTGCTTGGAACAAACTCCCACAAGAAGTTAGATCACTTTCACATCCTAAAGTATTCAAACTAGCCACTTAAGAGTACTTAAAAAGTCACTGGATTTGTACCTGTTCTCAGCCTCCTTGAATATACCGTCACTAAATAACAAACCTAACTTCCTATGTCTTACCATCATTTGTTCTCCTCTAAACAAAACATTTACAACTTAAACTAGTCTGCTTCATCATTTTTACCTAACACTATCTCCTTTCTTTCTGCTGCAGTATTCTTTATAACATTTTTATAGATAATTGTACCTGCATATATATGATAACTGTTTTGCAAGTTTTATTATGAATTATTATAATGTTAACTGTGTTTGTAATGGTTATTTTTTGTAACTATGTTTTGGAGCTTTTCTTCCCGGGCCTCTGCTGAAAAAGAGCTTTTGCTCAGTCAGACAATCCCGGCTAACAAATGTAAAATAAATAAAATAAATAAATAAATAAAATATGTTAGCGTGCCTAGCTGGTTCTAAAAGAAGTTGTTATAGGCCTAGCTCAATTAGGTAGCCATTGAAAACTGCTTTGTTTGAATCAATTGTCGAACTCTGTCATTAAAATGCTGCTTTTTGTTTGTTTGCTTCTTTTTGTAAATATGACTGGAAATTCTGTTAGGAGTGCATGGGAATTACTATGTGAGTCACAACATGGCTAATGCATTATGGCCAAGATGATATTACAAAATTTGCATATTAGCGCAACTAACCATTTTGTTGAGAATGTATTATTTATGAAGGAAAAGGCAATAATGGAGTAGCAGGCTTTTTTTTTATTTGAAAAAAAAAGGATGGGAGGGTGCCCTAATGGTTAAGGTGTTTGCCTTATGATTTTATTCAAGGTGCAGGGCTTGAGTCTCACAAGGGATAATTGGCTAGGCTTAAAACAGCTTGACAAGGGCAGTTAGCCTAGTATTAATTCATGAACCTATGAACATTCTCAATTTATTCAAAGTCCTCATTGTGTTTGGAAGATATGATTGTATTAGTAGAAATATTGATTGCATTCAAGTTATGCTGATGAATCCATTACATTTGTGTAGTCAAATTTGTTACCAGAACTTCAATTATTTATAGGCTCTAATGCAATATATATATTTTGCTGTATTCATATGGTTTGTGGTGCTTTGAGTGCATGAATTGAAGGATTGAGGGTCTTGTCCAATGTCATCTGCAAGTAACTGGAGTAGGAAAGGGTGTGTTGCTTTAAATGAGTTTTAAATATATGGCCAGTTTTAGTTATAAATCTATTTATTTATTTATTTATTTTGTTTAGGTTTTGGATCAACAGAAATGTATAAGCTGAGGATAAGATGTTTATATACAAGTGGAAGATACTTCAGTGGTGTAAAAGGCAGCTTTGTGATGTTAGGTGAAGTATTTTTTTTTTTTTTTTATTACTGAGTCTGATTAAAGTCTCACGCTGATAAGGTGAATGATTTAAAGTATTATGATCAAGTCACTGATAATAAAATTGTCTTGAACAGGTGAAGTGAGATGGGGGATATAACATCCATTTTGAGCACAATGTGTTGGTGCAGCGGTTAGCGTTGCCACCTCACACCAAGAGGTTCTCTGGTTCGATCCAGAGCTGGGGTGCCTTCTGTGTGGGGTCTGCATGTCCTCCCTGTGGTTGTGTGGGTTTCTTCCCACATCCCAAAGACATGCCGTAGGTGGATTGAACACTCAAAATTGGCCCTAGGTGCATGTGTGTGCCTTCTGTGGAAGGTTGGGTGCCGGGCTGGCAACTCAACACTGTAAAACTCCACTGCCAATCATGAGCAGACAGGTGATCTGCTGTGGTGACCCCTAACCGGGAAAAAGCTGAAAGAAGAAGAACTGCTTAGTTATAATTGAAAATTCTAGACAGTCCTTTTTGTAATACATGGAGCTTTACCCAATACATGTGGTGTCAGAAACTGAAAAAAAGTGTGGGAAAGTACAATAATTGATATATTTGAATGCAGTAACACACTTAGTACTACTGTACAAGTCTTTATAGTACATGAAGGTGCTTTCGCTGATCCAATGTTCTATACAACAGAGAGATAAAGAGACGTGCATGATAGGTAAGCAGATAGATTTGGCTCATGCAACATGAATGTTTTATGTTGAATATACAGAGGATCACTTTGGCAGTAGAAAAGTCAACATTATGTAATTTAAAAAAAAAAAAAAGAAGAGAAATTGAAGGAGCACAAGCTACAATACAGCTACTGCGCACTCCATGCTGCTTCATGGACAGTGGCTATGGTCAAAAGAGCAGTGTATCTGATTGTCTAACAGCTTTAAATGTTGTAAAATACTATGAATTGCCATGGAAAAATAGATGTGGCATCCCAAAATGTATTAATAAATTGTATAAGTTTCCTAGCACTCTAGTATGGGACTAGAGCTTAAGAAAGGTGTTTGACATAATGTCTTTTCCCATGTTTGGGGCATAATTGCAGTGCTTCATATACTATATACGTATTACTAAAGTAATTGATAGAGTTTTTATGATTTGTTGATGGTGCTTTGTTTTGAATCACCTCAGTTTCCTAGTTTATCTTTGACCACTGAAATATTGGCTGGTTGAAAAGAATGTCACATTTTATTAATTGAGATGTGTTGGTATTTAGTTGGCAGCTGTAGATAGGTGATGAGATTATTGTTTAATGAGTAGTATTTAGGAAGAAAGCACAATTCAGTATTTACTATTTATTACTGAATTGCTTGTATTTTTTTATGAAAACCTGACAGAATTAATTGTCTGAAAATAGATGGAGTTATTGTGGTATTAAAATTGTACAAAATCTTGAGTGTTATGTATTGAGCTTTTGCCTGCTTACCTATCACTGCAGCATATATCAGTAGTGCAATTTACACTTGGTTGGAGAGTAAAATGTACATATGGAAAGGAACATGAGCCCAAGGAACAGAGAGCAATGTAAATCAATGTGCTTGTTTATAAATACTTAGGGCAGTAGACTTAGGCTGTCTGACATTGCTATTTCATGACTGAAGGAAAACGTTACTAGGAAAATACAGAGGATCTCCAGTGTTTTGAGCATGCATTAAAAATCATGTATATGGCCATTAATAATGTCACCTTTTAACTTAGAAGTGGTCTTTAGGAGTCATTGATGTGAGTTTTTTCCCCACAGGCAGTTGGAGATACCTGCCTAAAATAACGCAACATAATCAAATTTTAGATGTCAAGCAATCTTCATTCATACTGAAAGTCATGTCCATAATTGGCTAAGTGGGTACTTTTACACTTCTTTCCAACTGAGTAATAATAAAGAGAGGAAGACAAAGATGAACTGTACAGTCAGCATGCAGACATATTTTCCTGTGGTGCAGTGAGAACATTTCCAGTTGACAGCAAAAAAAAAAAAAAAGATAATGCACAACTGCAGTCCACTTTACCAATAAGTAAATCTTTATAAGAATGCACAGTGAAGGCTGGAACAGCAGGAATCCTTGACTGATGATATGTAATCAGTTGCTCTGAAGCAAATAAAAGAGAGTGGGGTACATGGATGAAGGCTCATAGCTCAAAATATTGCTTCTACAGGTCCCGTAATAGAATTTTTAAGTCCAAATAGGATCTGAGACTAGCATTATAGCAAGAATGACAGAAACATAGGAAAAATGTTGGACTGTACACTTCAGGTGAATTAACATAAGCAACAGCAGATGAATACAGTGTGCAAAGCCCCCACTTTTCAGTTGCAAGGTAGAAATGTTATACTTAGTACAGTTTCCTTTGGTTAATGATTTCCATAGCAAAGATAATCCCCCAGATTCTCTAAAGCTTGCACGGTGTGCAAGATCGGTGCAGGAGCTCCAGCAGGCAATATGTCTGCCGTGCAATCCAGGAACAGCCTGCAGGGGTGTGCACGAGCGCTCCTGCACTAATCCTGCATGAACTAAGCCCTTGTATGCAAATCACCCCATTTGCAGGAGAAATCTATAGAAATGAGGTGATTTTGCAATCCAGGAAGCTTGCAACCATCCGAGCAGGACCAGTGCTATCTGCAGAAATGTACTCTGTTAGTAACCGAGTACATTTATGCAAAATCCAATTTATGCAAAATCCAAAATGGAGCTGTGACAGCTCCAAATAAAGGCTGCATATTGTATAGTAAGCATGCCAATGGCCAAGTATAAGGCCATTGGCATTGCAAACAGTAAAAAAATACAAAGAGCGACTTTTATTTTTTTTAACCGATCTCAGCTGTTTAAGCGTAGGGCAGCGGCGTGTAAATGGGATCGGGGGGGAAATAACAAAATGAACCTAAATTAAGCATTCTAACTAAAATCAGTATTCTGCCATGCAAGTCAATGGTAGGCAGAAGACATCATGGCCAGTGAGTAGTGGTTGCTAAGGGGAGAGGTTCAGTGTGAGACATGTAACTATGCATTAGCAGGCAATCCTATGCAAATGAGGGGAAGGATAGTTAATCCCAGTTTTCCCCAGCATGTCAGTCAAGTCCCAACAGTGTAAGAGTAGGAATAGCTTGGTGCAAGCCTAGGAGTTAGTTGACATCATAGGGGGGGTGTCAGGCATACTGTAACTGGATTGGAGCCCTGTGCCTCGAGTTTGCACCTAGCTTAGCACAGCTAAGCTAGGGGATGTGTCTAAACCTGCCTAGCACTCTCTGCCTAAGCAGGTGTGCATGCCGCGCACAGGGTTTAAAGGCAGAAAACAAAAGCTAAACAGGAAATAGCAGCACTGTGCACATTGGAACACTCTGTTTGTGCAGCATGTCCCCGGGATTAAACAGGAAGGCAATGGGAAGGGAAAACAGCAGTAGTAAGCTAATCAAGGAGAACTAGCATAGCTGGCAGGTGAAATGTATCAGAATCAGCCAATTACACAGGCAGCAGACCAGCCAAGCCAGAACACTACTATAAACTATGCAAACACCTTTCCCTCTGTTTTTTTCCACACTCTACACTACCGGTGTAAACAAGCAGGGAACTTTTAGCACTCACAACAGCAAAATGATAGGGGCTGCAATAGCTATCATACAACAACTTGTGGAAGAGGCTGAGGGTGGTAAGGATGTGAATGCTGTTGACCAACCCACAGTGAGGAGAAGAAGAGTGTACAGACCAAGGGTAACCTACCAGGGGCTACATGAGCTGGAGATAGTGGAGCACTATAGGGTGGACAGGGACGTCCTACAGCAAATTGTTGAGCTGTGCCGGCCACACCTCACACACAGAACTAACAGAGGGGAACCCATCCCAGTGGATGTGTAGGCCTAAGAATACTAGCTACAGGTACCTTCCAAAGGACAACTGGGGGTATGATGGGAATGGTAACATTGAGAAAGGGTGTTTAACCTGAAAGCTTTGTTTTATATAAAGGTTTTTTGCTAAACTGTGGTGGTTTTTGTTGAATGATTTTATTCAGCTGTTTTTACTTCGGTATGATGGGGATCTCACAGGCATCAGCATCCAGGGTACTCCACCAGTTCCTGGATGCCATTTCAGCACATGTCGATGAACACGTATATTTCCCCAACACCTGTGAGGCGTTGGCCAGCAATATGCAACTGTTCCACCAAATAGCAGAATACCCTGAAGTAGTGGGTGCTATAGACTGCACGGACATATGTATCAAAGCAGCACCCGGTGAGCGGGGCAGGGTCTACATCAACCACAAGTGCTTCCCCTCCATCAACTGCCAGGTCATGTGTGATGAATATGTGTGCTGGCTGCCCTGGAAGCTGTCACGATTCCCACATCTGGCATCTGACGCAGCTGTACCAGAGATTTGCCAATGGGGACATTCCTGATGGTCATGTAGTGAGGGATGCTGGATATACACTGGAGCTGTAGCTGATGACACCCATCAGAAATGCACACACACCCGAGCAAGAACTCCATAATGAGGCACACACACAGACCAGAATTTTAGTAGAGCATGTGTTTGGGATGCTGAAATCACGGTTCCTGTGCCTGGATACATCCAGTGGAGCCTTGCAGTACTCACCAGCTGCATGTACACAAATTGCCCTCATACATGCCATGCTACACAATATGATCCTGCAGAAACAGCTATAGCAGGAACAGCACGGGGCAGGGCCACACAGCCCCCCACCATTGCCAAGGCCTGCACAGGTACAGAGTGACACGGAGGAGGAACACCCAGAATCTTCCCCAGGAGGGAGAAGGAGGCATGGCCATTATGCCCTTACCTTGGCAAAGAGGCAATGCATAGCACATACACTGACACAGGAGGGACCCAGGGAATGACAACTCTCTCTGTCTCTCATATACAGTAAAAGGGATGCCAAACATTACACTACCTGTGCTCAACCATGTGAAGGGCATGTACTATGTGCATCCGACATAGGCAGCCCTGCAGCACCACCCTCGATACTGGGACACCCACAATGTAAGTGACTCACACATGCCAGTCAGGGGAGTTCATATACCCGACAACAGTCACAGCCAGCAGGACAGGTGTAGACAAACACAAACAAAGGCTGTGCTATGGCCTCTGAATGATGCCATTGGGTACCCCCCACCCAGGACTACACAGACAGACGACAGCAGGTCAGGCAGTGGGATGTCAGTTCTGAAGGGTAGGAAGTCTGAAACTAATATGTAGGTAAATAAAAGCTAAGATCTGTAGTACACTGGTATGCCTCTAGGCAGAATGATAGGTAGACTACAGAATGAAATAAAGTACCTGACATACCAGTACAGTCAAAGCAAATGTGTACAGGTGTCAGGTGTGCCCCCCATCCTACGTAGACATGTAGTAACAGGCAGATGCGCCCCCCCCAATCCTGTGTAGACATGTAGAAATAGTCAGGTGTGCCACCCCATCCTACTTAGAAATGTAGTAACAGTCAAGTGTGCCCCCCCCCATCTTGTGTAGAAATATATAAATAGTCAGGTGTGCCACCCATCCTACATAGAAATGTAGTAAAAGTCAGGTGTGCCCCCCAAAGCCTGTGAAGAAATGTAGAAATAGTCAGTTGTGCCCCCCATCCTACGTAGAAATGTAGTAACAGTCAGTTGTGCCCCCCCAAAGCCTGTGTAGAAATGTAGAAATAGTCAGGTGTGCCCCATCCCATCCTACACAGTCAGGTGTGCCCCCCCAAGCCTGTGAAGAAATGTAGAAATAGGCACATGTGCCCACCCCTCATCCCATGTCGAAATGTAGTAACAGTCAATGCCATGTGATCAACGGACACCCTGCAGAAACAGTATGCTACCTGTAGTTGTACAACACATAGGTCAGCACTGCAATACAGACTACCTGGACTTGATCCACACATTCAATACAGACGGGCATACTGGACTTGCTCACATGCACACACAGAAATGAAGGCAATGTCAGTCAACAACACACTGAAAGGTCATACTAGACATGCTGACGATGAAGGTCCTGTCTGCAAACACCAGTGGACCAGACATAACTGGCAGTAGCAGATGTTTGTGCAGACACTCCTCAGTATGCACCACACATGCTTTGCACACACAGTGGACAGGAATACAGAAATATATCTAAGAACAACACACTATAATAAGCCAAAGGTAGATGTACAAAGATGTGTGGAAGAGGGTAACTGTGACAAGGAACCATCCAGGGCTGTCCCACCCAGCACACAGCCAAAGAGCCATAACCACATCAGGTTCAGATGTCACTCACTGTAGATACTAGCCACCAGTATCTGTCAGCAGTACAGACTATGTGGTGCACGTGCTAGCTGTGCAACATGACTGTACAAGAAAGGTGTCATATAGCATCTGTATACATGTACCTCATGAAAAATGACCCTGTGTGTACCCACATGTGGTGTGTCAACCTCTATATGAATGGGTTATGGCCCATGCAGACACACTACCCTCCCCATAGCCCTACAATGACAAGCCTTCTGAGGTCATCAACTGTGAAATACATCTTTGGGAGAGTTGCATCCCAGTATTCTCAGTGGTGCAACCCATAACTGTGTACTGCTGTAGTGTGATAAACTAGTTTGGTAGGAGTTATAATCCCAGACTTGGCAAGTGTGTGTGTGTGTGTGTGTGTGTGTGTGTGTGTGTGTGTGTGTGTGTGTGTGTGTGTGTGTGTGTGTGTGTGTGTGTGTCTGTCTGTCTGTCTGTGTAGAGAGCAATGCTTTTTAGGGAAATCACAACTCCCCGCAATTCAAATGCTCAACTTTGGCAAGGCTGCTGATGTCATCCACCTAGAAATACACTTCTGTGAAAAGTGTAGCCCAGTAATCTCCATAGCACGTTCCGAAATTGCGTACTACTGTAGTGTGATAAATTAGTTAGATAGGTGTTCTAATCCCAGACCTGGTAAGTGTGTGTGTGTGTGTGTGTGTGTGTGTGTGTGTGTGTGTGTGTGTGTGTGTGTGTGTGTGTGTGTCTGACTTTGTCTGTGTAGAGAACAATGCTTTTTAGGGTAGTCACACTCCCTACAATTCAAATGTTCAACTTTGGCAAGGCCGTTGATGTCATCCACCTAGAAGTACACCTCTGTGAAGACCGTCGCCCAGTATTCTCTATAGCGCATGCCATAACTGCATACTATTCTAGTGTGATTATAGAAATCTGGTAGGGTTCTATTCCCACCCATGGCAGTCCTGGATGATTTGTGTGGGTTTGTTTCAATGTCTGTGTAGGGAACAATGCATTTTAGGCTAGTCGAACTTAGTACATTCCAAATGCCCTCCTTTGGCAAACCAGCTGACGTCATTCATTGTGAAATACACCTTTTGGGAAACAGTTCTCCAGTACTCCCCATGGTGCGTCCTATAACAGCTCCATGCTATAGTGTGATATAGATCTCTGTTAAGGGTTCTATGCTTACACATGTTGGTTGTGGATGTTTTGTGTGTGTGACACTATCTGTGTAGGGAGCAATGCATTTTAGCTTAGCCACACTCACTACAATTTGAAAGTCCTACTTTGGCAATCCTGCTGTTATGCAATGTGATATACACCTTTGGGGAAGGTGTGCTCCTGTAATCTCTGTGGTGCATACTATAATTGCGTAGTGCTGTAGTGTAATAAACTAATTAGGTAGGTGTTCTACTCCCAGACATGACAGGTGTGTGTGGGTGTCTGTGTGTATGTAACTCTCATCCTGTGTGGAGATGGGTGTGAGTGTGTGACACCTGGGCCCAATGTGGAGCAAGTTTTGCAATTTTTTTAAATGGTGGCCCTACTATATATCACAATGTCCACCATACAGGGATAACAGATGTGAAATAGCCAAGAGGCTGGGGTGCAAATCCATACCCATACATGTGACATCAAGGTCAGGCAATCACAGTTAGCAACCCCAGTATTACCCAGAGAACACTCTCAACCCATGTCTCACACACACACACACACACACACACACACACACACACACACACACACACACACACACATACACACATGCCTAGGCAAGAGCTAATATGTGGGTAGTGCACTGCATATTGGCCACTGATAGTAACTATGGAGTGATTGCAATTGCAGTGGGCTACAGAGGGCATGGCACCCTGTCAATCTGTCCAATAGGCATGTAAATGCAGACTGTGCACCTTCCTCATGTTCTCCACTGGACACCTGCAGCACCTGTGGTGCCATCACATGTGACCCACAAATGACATACCATGCATGAAAACATGCCCTGTATGGACAGATGCCACTCACACCAGGAAATATTGTTAGCATGCTATCAATGTAGGTGCAGGATAAACTTGCTGTCCATTACCAGTTCCCACCACAGGTGGCCACGACTGGCACATCTGATGATAAACTGTTTACACAACATGGGCCAGACACCCCAGGTACAGTTTCACATGTCACTGTACATGCATGTGGGAGGTGTGCACATCCCAGACACCGTCTATGTCATGGACTAAGGAACACATACATGGCAAGCGATGGACAGCATTGGCCACACACAATAGACACCTAGGTGACTGGATGGGGGATACAATACCCACATGTGTTGGCAAATGGGAAAACTACAGCCCAGAGCCACAATGTAGACCATTGTCATGTGGCCTGATGCCAAGGTATACCCATCACCTAGCCTTATATAGCTGTCTGGCACAGTCAACCACTATACACCAGTGCAGAAATGCACCCATGGATGTCAGCACTGGCACCCTGTGTGTTTGTGTGTGTGTTGTATGATGTGTATGATCACATCCACATTCACTACAACCCCCATTGGCATAATGAAGCATGCTGTGTGATGTCAGATGCCTCCCCATATCCTTTGCCCATATAACCTCTGTATGACCCATGTGATGCATGTGATACCTGCATAGTAATGTGTTGTGGCAATATCACTATTGATGAGTTGTAATCCTTGCCCTGCCAAGTGAGTCAATGCGTGTGCGTCCCTGTGAGAGTGTGGCTGTGTTGTTGCTGGCATCTGTTAATACGGACAGACATGTGCACTTAACCTACCTTATAGCTACCATATCCCTGTTGCAGATGTCACTCACCATCACATATATGTTCTGAGGGCTCCGCAATAGATAACTTATGTGGCGCATCCAATAACTGCATAGAACTGTGATAGCACTACATAGTCATCAGTGGTTTAATACCATGTGCTGGTAGGTGTGTGACACAAACATGCTTAAGTTTTACTTTCCAACCCCTCCCTGACTTGTCTTTGCCTCTGTCTGCCTCTCTCACTCCCTCACTGGTGGATGTGGAGACCTACACCTGCTTTGCTTAGACAACAGCAGCATGTGTATTTTAGGTAATGCTCATGATCAGCTGATGGTCTCTGCATGAATTGCAGCCCTCCCCTAGCTGACTGCATGTGTAACAGCTGTGGTAAAATTCCCATAGCCAATTGCATGGAAACACACTCCAAAATCTAGGAACATCATGTTGGTGTTGGGCCTTTTCATTCACTGTGAGCAGGAACTCAATCTGTTGTTTGGCAAACAGCATCTGAGATGGATTGGAGATTTACCTCTGACAACATACACTGTGGAAACAGGCTAACACACAGGATGGGGATGTGTCTGACCTGACTACAGACTGTAAGTGCTGCTTTACTGCATTCAGAGTACTGTTGGATTAACAGGGTGTGTGCGGATATGGCTATCCTACATGTATTAATACCTGCCATGTCAATTCTTTGTTTATGAGGAATCCCCATCTGTAGAGTCATCTGCAGACTGGGCAGTGTGTGTTGCCTTTGGTTTCATGTGTTACCCACAGAGCATGTATCTGTGAACTGTAGAAGGTAGTGTGAGGACTGCAGTCTTTAGATGGTGAAAGCCATGACAGTTACTGACTTCATATCCTTCATAGGGCATATGTTACGACATACCCTGTTACAACAGTAAATGCATGATGTTATCACAGCAACAAGTCAATATTGGCCCTGTGTATATGCTTCCAGCCACAACTCTGTCACCCTTTGTACATATGTCATGCATTAAGAAGTGCATATGTGCTGCACACCATAATTAGTGTCATCATATCTGATAACAAACCAGTGAGATATCAGACTACTACACATGTTATGTACAGTAGGGGTTATATTTGATGACATAACCTGGACATTCTGTGGTTGTTTGTACGGTACTGAGGTCCGTGTACTTATGGTGAATGTCAACAATGTGTGTATTGTTAATATGTACCTTGGCCTGTGTACAGACTGTGGTAGATGTCATCATTCTAGGTCCCGTCCTATCTGATGTTACATGCTGCTCCACTGTATGTTTGTAGGGCCATACATACATATGTCCCATACCACAGACAGGCATCAGGCCACACTGTGTAGCATCCCAGTATATGTAGGGTTAGTGTGTGAGTGGCACATATGAGAATGGTGTTGGACAGATAGTCCATATACTGTAATATTATGCTAGCCTACCATATGTGGCTGTGGCTGTGTTCACATTGGTTGTGGTTATGCAGTTTCACACAGGTGCATCTTACTCTGTGCTGTGACATGCCTGTAGAGCCTGCTATATATGCAGGTACATGTGCATTCCCCCATAGGAGATGTAGGCTAGTGTTGACCAGTCTGCCTGTAGCCTGCACAGTGCTTTGTTACATGCCTAGCAGCTTAGTGTACTTACCCAGTGAGATGTCATGTCCAGATACCTGCCAGATGTACTGCTGCCGGGCATCCCTTAACAGTCATGTATGTCAGACAGAGCAGTGAGATGCTGTACAGATGTATGGCAGTATCTAGTGCATAGTATGTGGCCATGGCACCTCTGTACCAGCAGTTATTATGTGTCAGGACAGACAGGGTTGTGTGAATGCATAACCTATGGGGGTGAATTAATGTGTTATACCCATCTACATGGCTGTTAACATCCATATTGTCAGGCTTGGTCCACATGTTCTGCACTAAAGGGTTCTGTGTATACCTCTGGACTGCACAGAGTGTACCAGAATGTCCACATCTATTGGCCAATATCTCTGCTGAAGTCCACAGGAACATTATGTGCTTGCAGCGGTACTGTACTATGATGTCCTTAGGATGTCTGCTAGTAGCCAATGGTGTACATGTGAAAAGCAGATGTGACCTCCCACACACACCATATCTGTGAAGACAATCCCTGTTACAGTAGCAATAGTCTACTAATATACCCACTATACATAACTGACATCCCCTTGCACTATGAAGTTGGGGCTATAGGGGCTGAGGTAGGGCTACACCCCATGTTCAGGACATATGGTGACTATATATGTACATATGATTATCCAGATATCTATATAGATAATTACACATGTACATATCGACATATATAGACGTGTGTGTGTGTATGTACATGGATATGCATATACACACACAGATATATACATATGCAGAGCATTATATGTCTACACATATACAGATAGTGATACATATACACATATATGTATACCACGCTGCCATTCCTGTCAACAGTCCACTGCTGTTGTATCTCCCACACATACAGTGGGGCTCGGGCCATATATGTGTGGGCTTCACATACACAATACATATGCCCATATGCACTCCAGAGGTCAGTGTATGTAGCAGTTGTATATGGCCCTGTATTATTGAGTCTAGAGGGGATGTACCATACATAACCTAGGCTGTTACAAAATGTAAGGGTATCAGGGGTTTGCTTCCTTAAGGTATCTGGATGTACAGTACCATACATTTCACCTACCTTGACATTACTTACATAAAGTGGGTTACTCCAGGCATACTGCCTCCTGCCATACAGACTATTTTGTTTGCCAGTGTGACTGTGATGGTGTCAGTTATGTGTTGTTATGTAACAGTTACATCACATTTGGTCACCTGAAGTCTTTACCACCTAGTGATTGTGTACAGAGTGTAGATGGAGGCTGCTGGACTATACACCTGCATCACTTACTGTTGATTGTGTGGTATCCTGTGGCCCAGTCTGTCTTCACTATTGTACGATTTGGAGGGCTTGACCTGGACAGCAATGGTTGTAAACCTTTTCAGAGTACTGTATTAGTATAACTGTTTCACAGTTGCATTACTCTGTTGATATGGATGTCAGTGTCTTATAAGCCATGTGCCATGGCATATACATGTGTAATAGTACACAAATAAAAGTATTCCATTTCTACAAACCTGTGATGATGTTTTATCATATGGCCTCTCTGTGGGTATATGTTGCAGGCACCAAATGTCATTTGTATGGGTGGTTCATCCAGTGTCCATTTGTTAGGGTGTTAACTGTAGGCATAGTGGCCGTTCCATATTGTATGCACCTTCTACATATGTATCTTACTGTACATATCTGTGCATGTGTATGTGTAGTCACATGTATATATATATATATATATATATATATATATATATATATATATATATATATATATATATATATCTGTATCTGCAGATATTTGTCTGTGTATTTGTATCCTGTGGATGTTGCTAGCTTCCACATTTTACATTTCCTATGGGAGGCAGACTGTACTGTATGATATGTTACCAATACCAGCCTGACATCATACAGGTGGGATGTAGTACTGTTAATATCTTGTGCCCATGATGTGTCAGGTCTTGGTTATGGGATTTGCAGCACTTGGTAGTGTATCGCAGGGGGAAGTGTTTGGCTGTGGGGGGAGTATGCCTATTCGTACAAGACGTATATTGTTTGGGGGCTCTAGTCCCCATTAACGGTGCATGTGGACATATATGTTTTTGTTAATCTACCATTGCTATCTACAGATGTATGGCCATATATACCTATAGACATATATATATATATATATATATATATATATATATATATATATATATATATATATATATATATATATATATATATACATATATAGATACGTTGTTTAGATATTAATATATTTACACACACACATGCATCTAAATGTTGGTATACATTCTCTGTACTGTTGCATGACTGGGCTGGATGATATCTGGCATGACTTAGTGGTAAGTCACTTTGTCTATAGTGTGTAAGGTTCTGTATTCGAGCCTTGCAGAGGCTGTTTATTTTGTTGATGGGCAGAACACGGGCCATTGGGTACAGAGTGATTAAGGCACTTTAAAGCAGTTGTAAGCGGGTTTGCACGGGTTTGCGCAAAGGTAAGCACTGCTAACTTCTGGTTACAATTTGTTATACTAAATTAGCTTCTAAATTGCTTAATCTGTGTAGGCAGTGCTTACCCCCACGCAAACAGGCTTAGACCCACTTACTGCTGCTTAAAAGTGCTTACTCCCGCTTACCCCCATGCCAATTTCTTTAAAAGAAAAAAAAAAGGTTGATAGGAAAGTGGTGAAAAAGGGGCACAAAAAGGGAAAGACAGTAGAAAAAATAGCTATGGATGTGCAGGAATTGTGTAGGGAAGGTCCATAACTACCCATTTCTTCTACAGCAACAGCTGTGCATATATACTGATTTTGGAGGTAGATTTGGACACTAAAACACCTGGAAGAGGAGTGAGGACAACAGTAATAAGTTGTGATGCCAATTAGACCAGATTACATGTGTCCAGTGGACCCATGTGCAAAATGAACAGCTATGTATAGGATGAGTTTTTTTGTGGGAACAGATTGCCCTTTTTTTCAGGTGAGAGTGGGATGTGGGGGACGGGTAGTAGGTATATTTATAGAGGTAGGTTGGGTAGGTTAACAGACAAGACAACCGAAATGTATACAAGGGTGGTATATAACACATGTGGGGGATAAACTCCTTGATGGGGAGGGGTGTTGGGATATCAGAGCCCACAAGCCCGCTAGTGGTAACAGTTTGACTGAGGTGCCCACCAATGGGCAATCACCACTGCACCTTCACAGCCCAGAGGGTGGCTGTGCTGGGGGCTGAGTTGCAGAGACAGGCTGACTCTATAATCATAACACAAGGCCATTGAGCTGGCAGAGAAGACCACCAAACTGCTCGTTGATTGCTCTACGCACCATGACCCCAACCTGGCGAAGGGTGACAGGTGCCTGTCCGAGCCCACTCCCGAGGGGGTGAGCCCCATCCCCTGATGTGGCTCCACCTGAAGGTGGTGCAGGAACAATAGACAGGGAGGTCCGGGGTTGGGTCCCAGACATGCTGCTGCCTGGTGCCACAGCCAGCTGAGGTAGGACAGGTGGGTCCACTGGGACCGGCCTTCCCAAGTGTGCTATAGTGTTTAGATTTCATCATCATATATGGGTTAGTAATAGTCAACAAATTCTAGGGTTAGGTATAACAGCATGCATAAATATTCCCATTAACCCAGACACCAGACACAGAACAGTTGCATAGCAAACAAAACACATGCATATATGGGACCACAGTGGTAATAAGAACAGCATGCAGGTATGTTGATGGCACCATGCCAACAATGTTGGAATAATTCAATATGGCACATGCATGGGAACCATTAAAATATTTATCAAACAACTGGACATTATCAAATTCAGTACATAGCAGTTGGGCTGGGTATGTTGATTATTGTTGGAGATAAGGTGGGGGGTGTTAATTAACAAGTGGTATATTCCTGTAGTCCACATAACTTTCCTAGTCAGTGCTTTTATCTGTAACTTACAAGTCTTACTACACTACGCTATAGCCTTATTGTGGACAGTGATATGGCTGTCATCATTACACATGAACCAGTTTTACCTGCAGTATACACCTCTTACCTGGTATACCTGTGGAGGGGATGTTTGGTAACACTGACTAACTGTTTGTACACATACGCCCGGATTCCAGGTTGATGTTTTGCACTATGCTATCCAACTCTTTCTGCACAGACTCTGGCCATGTACTAACCACATGCTTGTGTGCCTGGACATATCTAGAATATTGCCCTCTTCTCCCTTTAATGACCTGACACACACATATACATGCTTTCCTACACAGTTATATTATGTAGCACAGTGTGGATGACAGTGACCAGTGATACTTTATTATTCAGAGAAACTGCAACACTCACAATCCCCTACAACACCAGGGTGGATAGTACCAGTACAGGTTATATTGGTCTGTATTTCTCAGCACAGTGTTCATATCCATCGTACCTGTGGGAGCAATGTTTGTTAGCACTACCTGACAGTTGCCACACAAAGTTCAAGATTACACATTAGTATTATGCATATGCATCTCACTCTGTTACTGTACACACTCTGGTCACAGCTTGACAACATGGGACTGTAGATAGGAAATACTTGAAATATTACTCTCCTAACAGTTTTTGGGGTTGCTACAGTGACAGGTGTGTTCTCATGATGGTTGGCAATCACTTGTATTCCCTGTTTGCTGGCTACACATCTGGGATCATCCCACAGACTTACCAGGGGGACAGGGTGACAGGCAGAAGATATGGGCACATATACTGGACATTCTGGCCTTATGTGTACAGTTGTGGGGTATGAATCTGTATGCAGTCTAATTTCACTCCCAGAATTCAGATCATGGCTGTGTCTGCTACAACTTAAACACTGTCCATCACAGTTGTGTCTGCTATATCGATATTGCTGTATATCTCCAGTCTGCTTTCTGTCTTATTAATCCCCTGTGCTTATGAATTCTGACCTTGTATAACAACACTCTTATACAGATTTCCGAGACAGTTATATGTTGTAGGACAGTGTCGGTGACAGTGATGTGTAATACCTCATTATTCAGAGCAACTGTATATCATTCTTGTATTTCTGGGCACAGTGTTGGTATCTGACAGACCTGTGGAAGAAATGTTTATTAGCACTACCTGAATGTTCCCACACACAGTACCAGGTTCCATATTACTATTATGCACATACATCTCACTCTGTTACTGTGCACTCACTCTCTGACCACAGCTTAACAAGCTGGAGTGTAAATGGGACATATGTGGCTTCTTAGTCACATGAGGTATTGGAGAGTTGCTAGTGTGCCAGGTTTGTTGTCATAGATGTGTGTCAATTAGTTGTATTTCCTGTTTGCTGCCTATACATCTGAGATCATCCCACTGATTTCCCAGCAGGACAGATTGATAGGCAATAGATATGGGCCACTTTAATAGACATTCAGGATATATCTGTACAATTGTGGAGTATGATTCTGTATGCAGACTACTACCATTGGCAGGATTCGAACTGTGGCTGTGTGTGATAAATAATCAATAGTTCGCATCTCAGTTGTATGTGCTATTTGTTTTTTGTTGTCTGCATTTTCCCTGTTTACTGTCTATCTGCCTCTCAGTTGTACTAAATGGCCTTTGGGGATTTCACCTGTCATATACAGGAATTCCTACACATTCAATTTATGGTGCATGGTGTGGGTAACAGTGCTTAATACAACAGTACTATTACATAATTGCAAATCTACATTACCATGTGAAACCAGAATATACACATGCAGTCCAGCAGTCAGACCTGTTTTGTCAGGATATTACATTTTTATTGATATACAAACAATATGAGACTCTTCCTGCCATATTCTCTAGTGTATGCAGTACTTGCCTTGAACAATACAGGTTTTATACTAGCAATTAATTTGCTACTACTTTTATTTTTATTTCCTATGACAGTAAAAGCATGATTATTACTGACCTGTCTCGCATTGCAACCTCGCCAGGCGGCTGATGTGGGCCTCCTGGTTCATGGCCGCTCCGTTGCAGCTGTGTGGGACATAAGAGGAATATTTAGCCATACCTACCCATGATATACCTGAGCTGGCAATTATTACACACATACTGGGGTGATACTTACACATGTCTGGCACATCCCCTGATGCTCTAGCCTCCTGGAGCCACTCCTCCAAGAGGTCCACTTTCTGCCACTTAAGGTCAGCATAGTGGTGCCTGACCTGCTCACCAGTTTGAGGTATGCCAGTGGCACTGGTGGGGTCACGAGCGAGTCGGTCACAGGCCTCTGCCTTATACTGAGAGCCCTGGCACTGGTCCTGCACCAGTCCCTGTGCATGGTCTTTAACTAGGAGTTCTACCATGACCTTGGACTCCTGGATGCACCAGCGCTGCACCCAGAAGCGCACTCCTTCTCCCCTTACTGCCATAGTGCCTGCAAGTGCAAGCTACAACCAGTTATGAAACATATTCCCGCCTCTTGGGTTTAAGTAGGGCTGATTTCCCACACTTTTCTGTGATTGGCTGGTTTTGAAAAGGCTAAGCTATGGGCTAACCTGCTTACCTAAGGTTGGCATTGTTTAAAGGAGTATACCACTGGGCACAATGAGTTAGCTGGTCTACTCATTGCTCACACCTCCTAAGCTGGCCTGGGCAATGCTTAGCATTGCTTACATTATACTTTCATTATAATGCCTTTTTGGCATTGTGTTATTATTCATTACACCTTATATGTATGCCTGGTATCTGTGATTGATGTGTACATACACTCTGTGTGGTCCTTTTGTTTTACTGGGAACTTCAACACTCTATTACAATTACACCTCACTTCTAGGCTTACTGCTGTACTCCATTTCACATATTTATGTTATGCAGTGGGTTATGACACATATGACTGTATACTGATGCCTTTCACAGGTTCAGTTTGGTTATACTATGGTGAGGACTTGTTTGCCACTACCTCTTTTTTTCTGTACTTCTGTAATGGCGTGGTGGATGACTACTGGGATTATGATGTATATGGTCCTGGGTTCAAACCTGCATGGCTGTTTATTTTGTTGATGGGCAGAACAAGGGCCATTGTATACAGAGTGATTAAGGCACTTTTGGTCAGTTGTAAGCAGGTTTGCACGATGGTAAGCACTGCTAACCCGCTGTTACATCTGCTTACAGTTAGCTTGAGAATTGCTTAGCCAGTGTAGACATTGCTTACTGCCGCACAAATGGGGTTACACTCGCTTACTAGTGCATACATATACTTATTACTGGCTATTGGTGCTTAGACCTGTTTACTAGTGCCCTATTCATTATGACACTGACACCTCACATGTGCATTTACTGCAGTACTCCAATTCATAAATATATGTTATTTAGTGGGTTATGCAACAAAAATATTGGTCATAATGTGCTTTGCCATTTAAAATTGAATGTACTGCAGTGGGACTTGAACTGGGAATGTCTGTTCATAAGGCGAAGGCTCTGCCCACTACACTATTGCTCTACTGATTTATTTACATATATATTCCTTGTTATGCTCTTCAGCCTTTTAAGCTGCTTTAACCTTAGCTAAGCGATGGGCGCACCTACTATTAGCTGTAATTGGATGTTTAAAAAAAAGTTTCTTTATTTTATTTCTGTATTCTATTAATGTTATACACAAGGGGGACTGTTGGTGGGGATATGCGGTCACCTGTGATCGGTCTCGCTCATTGCATTCCCCTTTCTGCTGTTCTACATTGCCGGGGTGTGTTTATTCTGAGAGCTCTACTTTCAGACATGTCCCCTACACTCTTACACGCTCCATGTAAGCCTAAGAGCTCGGGCAGTGCACATCATTAACATGCATGGCGAGCTGCCATCCTGCTCCTCAACAGTCACTTCCATACAGGACTAAGCTAGTCCTGCATGGAAGATTAGTAAATCTGGGGGAATGTTCTTTTTTTAAATTACTACCTCTGAATGCATACTAATTGTTCTGTAAGTTTGCTTGAGTGTATCTGCAGTATAGTTAAACTTGTGTATCACCAAAATGCAATTAAGTTAATAGCTGTTTTAGAGACTTTTGCTGTTATTTTCAAGTGACAGTCTGCCCAATAACCATGCTTCAATAACAGCTAAAATAGTCAAGCAAGTTCCAGCAGATTATAATATAGAAATAATATAGAGGTGATACTTAAGCAATAACCCACTCGTAGCTGTGGGTATATCAGGATTTACTCATGGTTGGAGTGGGTTGATCATGAGGCCGAAGCCCAAGTGATTAAACAAAGCCAATAATGGGTAAGTCCTGATATACCCACAACCACAAGTGGGTTATTTTTCTTATACAATGCAATTATTTAAGAAAAAAATTGCTTACTTTTCTTTAATAATCCACTGGATTCAGCAAGCCCTGCACGAGCGCCCCTGCACTAGTCCTGCACGTACTCAGCCCCTGTATGGAAATTACCTCCATTTGCAGGTGAAATCCATGCAAATGAGGTAAATTTGCAATCCAGGAAGCCAGCCGTGCAGGACTAGTGTAATCTGCAGAAATGTACTCGGCCAGTAACCGAGTACACATCTGCAAACTACAGAACGGAGCCATGATAGCTCCAAATAAAGGGTGGATATTATGTAGAAAGCATGCCAATGGCTAAATATAAGACCACTGGCATGGAAAACAGTTGCAATAATAAAAAAATCAAAAAAACTGCTGTTTAAGCATAGGGCAGCTGCGCGCAAATGGGATCTGGTGAAAAATAAAAAAAGAAACCTAAAATAAGCATTCTAACCAAAATCATTATTTTGCCGTTATACTCAATGGCAGGCAGAAGACAACATGGCCAGTGTATAGTGGTTGCTAAGGGGGGAGGATTAGTGTGGGACCTGTAACTATGCGTCAGCATGCGATCCTTTGCAAATGAGGGGAATGATACTGAATCCCAGATCTCCCCTGCATGCTAGTCAGCACAAACAGGGTATGAGCAGGAATAGATGGATGCAAGCATAGGAGTTAGCTGACATCATATGATGGTGTGTCAGGCATACTGTAAGTAGATTGGAGCCCTGTGGCTCAGGTTTGCCCTTAGCTTAGCAGAGCTAAGCAAGGGGGTGTGTCTGAGGCTGCCTAGCACTCTTTACATTTCCTAAGTGGGTGTGCGCGCCACATACTAGGTTTTAAAGAAAAAAGAAAAGTAAACTAGGAAATACCAGATCTGTGCACATCTGAGCAATGTGTTTGTGCAGTGCACCCCTGGGCTTAAACAGAAAGGCAATGGGAAGGGAAAACAGTAGTAGGAAGGTAATCAAGGAGAACTAGCATAGCTGGCAGGTGAAATGTATCAGAATCAGCCAATTACACAGTCAGCAGCCCAGCACAGCCCAGAACACTACTATAAACTATGCAAACACCTTTCCCTCTAGTTTTCCAACATACTCTACACCACCGGTGTATACAAGCAGGGGGATTGTAACAAACAAAAACCAACAAAATGATAGGAGCTGCAATAACTATCATACAACAGCATGTGAAAGAGGCTGAGGGTGGTAAGATTGAGAATGCTGTTGGCCAACCCACAGTGAGGAGATGGAGATGAGTGTACAGACCCAGGGTAACCTACCAGGGGCTACATGAGCTAGAGATAGTGGAGCACTATAGGTTGAGAGGGACCTCCTACAGCAAATTGTTGAGCTGTGCCGGCCACGCCTCACACAAAGAACTAACAGAGGGGAACCCATCCCAGTGGATACAAAGGTATGTGGAGGCCTAAGAATACTAGCTACAGGTACCTTCCAAAGGCCAACTGGAGATATCATGGGGATTTCACAGGCATCAGCATCCAGGGTACTCAACCAGTTCCTGGATGCCATGTCTGCACATGCCAGTGAGCACGTATATTTCCCCAACACCCGTGAGGCATTGGCCAGCAATATGTGTCTCTTACAACAAATAGCAGAATACTCTGAGGTAGTGTGTGCTATAGACTGCATGCACATATGCATGAAAGCACCACTCAGTGAGGGTGGTACGGTCTACATCAGCCGCAAGGGCTTCCCCTCCATCAGCTGCCAGGTCGTGTGCAATGCCCAGGGCATAATAATGAATATGTGTGCTGGCTGCCCTGGAAGCTATCACAATTCCCCCATCTGGCATCTGATGCAGCTGTACCAGAGATTTGCCAATGGGGACATCCCTGACGGTCACCTAGTGGGGGATGCTGAATATGCACTGGAGCCGTGGCTGATGACACCCATCAGAAATGCACACACACCCGAACAAGAACTCCACAATGAGGCACACACACAGACCAGAATTATAGTAGAGCATGTGTTTGGGATGCTCAAGTCAAGGTTTTGGTGCCTGGACACATCCGTTGGAGCCTTGCAGTACTCACCAGCAACATGCACTCAAATTGTAATCGTATGTGCCATGCTACACAATATGATCCTGTGGAAACAGCTGCAGCAGGAATAGCATGGGGCAGGGCCACACAGCCACCCCACCATTGTCAAGGCCTGCACAGGCATAGAGTGACTCAGAGGAACAACAACCTGAGCCTGCCCCAGTAGGCAGAAGGTGGTGTGCCCAGTATGCCCTGGCCTTGGCAAAGAGGCAACGCATAGCACATACACTGACACAGGAGGGACTCAAGGAATGATACCTCTCTCTGCCTCACACATACAGTAAAAGGGATGCCAAACATGACACTACCTGTGCTCAACCATGTGCAGGGAGTGTACTATGTGCATCGGACATAGGCAGCCCTCCAGCATCATCCTCAATACTGGCACACCCACAAGGTAAGTCACTCTCCTTATCAACTGCCGAATGGAGTAGTATGTGTTGTTACTTGTATCTATGGTATGGATGTGAGCATGCAAGGGAATCGGGTGGCTGAAAGGGATGCCAGCAGATAGTAGACACCTATAGTGGCAGCATGAGATCTGTAAAAAATACTGTTGTCACCATAGTAGCCAGTACTACACATGGTGACAAAACCCACTGCAGGAAATGTGCTGGGCCACATGGGTGTCCATATGACAAACATATGCCAGTCAGGGAGGTTCACATACCACAAAACAGTCTAAACCAGCAGGACAGGTGTAGACAAACACAAACAAAGGCTATGCTAAGGCCTCTGAATGATGCCTATGGGTAACCTCCTCCACCAGGCCTACACAGACAGACTACATTAGGTCAAGCAGTGGGATATTAGTTCTGATGGGTAGGAAGTCAGAAACTAATATGTAGGTCAATCAAACCTAAGACCTGTAATACACTGATATGCCTCTAGTCAGCATGATACGTTAGAAAACAGAATAAAATGGTGTACCTTACATACCAGTCCAGTCATAGCAAATGTGTACAAGTGTCAGGTAAGCCCCCAAAGCCTGTGTAGCAATGTAGAAACAGTCAGGTGTGTGTCCCCAAATCATATGTAGACATGTAGCAACAGTCAGATGTGCCCCCAATCCTATGTAGACATGTAGTAACAGTAAGGTGTGTCCCCCCCAATCCTATGTAGAAATGTAATAACAGTCATTGTGCCCCCCAGTCCTGTGTAGCAATGTATAAACAGTCAAGTGTGCCCCCCAAGTCCTATGTAGATAGGTAGTAACAGTCAGGTGTGCCTCCCCAATCCTATGTAGAAAAATAGAAACGGTCTGGTATGTCCCCCAATCCGATGTACACACATTGTAACATTCATGTGTCCCCCCCAAATCCTATGTAGAAATGTAGTAACAGTCATGTGTGCCCCCGTAATCCAATGTAGACATGTAGTAACATGTATGTGTGGTATAATACCAGTGGAGCACAGATGCCCAGAAGTCGCCAAGGTATCAGGATAGATTGTAGAATTTGTACAATATGCAGGTATTTGTGTGTTAGGTCAGTGTGTGTTTCACATTGTGTGAGAGTGGTCAGTATGTATGCATGTTGAGGTTTTACATGGTGGCCATTGCCCACTACTGCAAATGACAGGGCCAAGTCCTCACAACTGCCATGCCAAAGACAATGCTTCCCAGTATAATACATGCTAGCAGTAAGCCATTGTAAATGTATAGTGATAATATGTGTCACTATCTGAAAGATGGACATGGCATGGCTCTTGGGATAGATATACAAGCAGTTCACAGGGAAAAATACCCCAGACATACAGTATATAATATGTAACCATGAAATGGACACACCCTTGGAATTGTACATACAGGTATGCATCACATTATCTGGGGCTGTAGTAGGGAATACGGGTGTTGTCTGGCCAAGCACTTGCAGATCACAAAGGTGATAGGACTGATGTATTGGGGAAACACATGATATACCTGCACAAGCCAGCATAACTGGAATGCCCCATGCATATGAGTGAGTCAGATGCAAGTAGTGTACATAGCACACATGCACCCAGCTCACCCAAACACCAACCAAAGGTACCTCTCTGCTCATATCCCTGCAGTTGGGAATGGGTACAATATGACCCCCACCTGTGTATGGCAATAGCGAAAGAATGCAGCATGCAGTACAGGTGTCTCATACAGGTGCATCCCTAGCTGTAAAAAGCACCCTGCCAGCATCCACACAACCTGATCAATACTGATAGAAAGTATTGGCATTAACACCTAGCACACCTACCCTGTTACCTCAATGAATATACTGTATGGTGGTCTGGGACTGTAGGACCAACAGAATGCAATGGCCTGCCACAGCTGGGCTGCATCATCACCAAATGGCCTACAGGCCTCTGCCAAAGGCC
Organism: Protopterus annectens; assembly: GCF_019279795.1. NCBI lineage: Eukaryota > Metazoa > Chordata > Ceratodontiformes > Protopteridae > Protopterus > Protopterus annectens. The sequence continues at coordinate 122,744,178 of NC_056726.1, read as the reverse complement.
TGTGTCTCACATATACTGCCAATACATGTTATGTCATGGACACCCAAATAACAACATAATACACTCCACATAAGCCATATACAAGGCCATGTGGAAAAACCACAGTAACAAGTCCACCATGTCCCACTGCATGAACTGTGGACCAACACGAAAACACAGCTGTGATGAGGTGATAACCTTAGAGAAAGTATCAGAGAATATATGCATAATGTATGGAAGAGGATAGAATAATAGAGGGGGGTGGGAGCATGGGCAGCATGGAACGTGCAATGTCCAACACAGCCGTGTACACATACTATCCCTGGCTGCAAACACATACATGGGTGGCTACAAACCTGCCTATACACCACAATAGGGGTAATGTCCTGACTTATGAACCCTGCCTCTGGATAACCTGTGTGAATCTGTACAGCTGTGAGTTATTGCCACAGCAAGATAAGTCCATACTGTCATGTTGATGGATGCACAAGTATGGGATCCTCTGCCAGCACTGTACCAAGGTGTTGAACTGGATACACAGACCCAGCAGCAAGTGTCTGCAGCTCCCCCACCAGAATGAAATAACTTTCCATGAATATGTAGGCATTTGCCCACAATACTGGACACAGCTGCATTCACTGTTATTCCCCATGACATCACTGTGAGCAAGAATGTCCACCTGACAGTACTTGAGGACATGAAACATCACAGTGTATAACAGTACACATGTCTGAATATCTCTGCTAACACCAGTACCATGTAGCAGAAGCAGCACAGACACAATCACCTACAGTACACACTATCCCTTGCACAGTTTGACCCATATTGCCAACTGATCTACAGATATCCTGCAGAAACAGTTTGCTACCTGTAGGTGTAGAGCACAAAGGTCTGCACTGGAGTACAAACTACCTGGAATGGATCCACACATTCAATACAGAAGGGCATACTGGGCATGCTCTCACACACCGAGAAATGAAGGCAATGTCAGACAACATACTGAAAGGTCATACTGGGCATGCTCACACACTTAAACAAATGAATCCCATGTCTGCAAACAACAGTGGGCTATACATATCTCACAGTTGCAGATGTTAGTGCATACACTCCTCAGTATGCACCAGTCATGCTTTGCACACACATTGGATAGGAATACAGACATATATCCGAGGACAACATACTATAATATGCCAAAAGTAGACATGCATAGATGTGTGGAAGAGAGTGACAGTGAGAAAGAGCCTTCCATCATGAGGCCTATCCTACCCACCACACAGCCAAATGGCTACAACCACATGATGTGTAAATGTCACTCACTGTAGAAATTAGCCACTGGGATTTGTCAGCAGTGCAGACTCTTTGGTGCAAGTGCTATCAGTGCAACATAACTGTACAAGGCAGTAGTCATCTAGTAGTTGTATACACGTACCTGTGGAATATAAACCTGCATGTGCCTGCGTGTCATGTGTCAACTTCTACATGAATGGGTTATGGCCCATGCGCACACACTGCCCTCCCCATAATCCTACTATGACAAGCCTGCTGATGTCATCCAATTTGAAATACACCTTTGGGAATGGAATAGCCCAGAAACCTCTGTGGCGTGTCCTAACACTGTGTAATGCTGTAGTATGATAAACTAGCTAGGTAGGAGTTCTAATTCCAGACATGGCAACTATGTGTGTGTGTGTGTGTGTGTGTGTGTGTGTGTGTGTGTGTGTGTGTGTGTGTGTGTGTGTGTGTGTGTCTCTGTCTGTGTAGGGAGCAATGCTTTATAGGCTAGTCACATTTACTACAATTCAAATGGCCTACTTTGACAAGGTGGCTGATGTCATTCACTGCGTAACATATCTTTGGGAAAAAAGTAGCCCAATAATCTCTGTGGTGTGTCCTATAACTGCATAATGCTGTAGTGTAATAAACTAGTTAGGTAGGTATTCTAATCCCAGATATGGCAACTGTGTCTGTGTGTCTCAGTCTGTGTCAGAGGCAGTGCTTTTTAGGCTAGTCACACTCACTACAATTCAAATTCCCTACTTCGGCAAGCCTGCTGATGTCATTCACTGTGAAATACACCTTTGGAAAAAAAGCAGCCCAGTAGTCTCTGTGGTGCATCCTATCACAGTGTAGTGTTGTAGTGTAAAATAGTACCCTGGTAGGGGTTCTATTCCCACACATGGAAAGTGTGGATGTCTGTGTGTGTGTGTTTCTTTGTCTGTGTAGGGAGCAATGCTTTTTAGGCTAGTCACACTCATTACAATTCAAATGCCCTACTTTGGCAAGCCTGCTGATGCCATTCACTGTGAAATACACCTTTGGGAAAGTAGTTGCATAGTAATCTCCATGGCACATCCTATAACTGTGTAATGCTGTAACGTGCCTAACTAGTTAAGTAGGAGTTCTAATCCTGGATGTGGCAACTTTGGGAAAAAAGTAGTCCAGTAATCTCTGTGGTGCATCCTATAAAAGCGTAATGCTTTAGTGTGATATAGCACTTTGGTAGGGGTTCCATTCCTAAAAATGGCAAATGTGGATGTTTGTGTGTGAGCTTCTTTGTCTTTGTAGGGGGCAATGCATTTTAGGCTAGTCACACTCACTACAATTTAAATGTTCTACTTTGGCAAGCCTGCTAATGTCATACCCAGTGAAATACACCTTTGGGAAGGAGTACTCCAGCAATCTCTGTGGTGTGTCCTATAACTGCGTAATGTTGTAGTGTAATAAATTAGTTAGGTAGGAGATCTAATCCCAGACATGGCAAGTGTGTGTGTGTCTGTGTTTCTCATTCATGTCCTGTGTGGAGGTGGCTGTGAGTTTCTAACAACTGGACTCATTATGGAGTGAGTTTTGCAAATTTCTTATATGGTGTCCCTATTATATGTCACAATGTCCACCTTACAAGGATAACAGATGCGAAATAGCCGAGACGCTGGGGTGGCAATCCATACCACTACATGTGACATCAAGGCCTGGTGAACAAAGTTAGCAACCCCTGTATGACACAGAGAACACTCTCAACCCATGTCTCATGCACAAACACACTTGCCTAGGCAACAACTGCTATGTTGGTAGTACTCTGCATATTGCACACAGATAGTAACCATGGTGTGATTGCATTGGACTACAGAAGGCATGGCACCCTGTCCATCAGTACAATACGCATGTACATGCAGACAGTGTGCCTTCACTATGTTCCCCACTGGATGCCTACAACACCTGTGGTGCTATCAAATGTGACTATATATATGTATATATATATATATATATATATATATATATATATGTATATATATATATATATATATATATATATATATATATATATATATACACAAACAGATCTACACATGGCTATATATATGATGCACTATACAGATGTGTATACAGACATAAGTATGAATATACATGTGTATGTACATGTAGACATAGATCAAAATACTATATGTATATATCCATATTCCTGTCATATGTAAACCTCACGGTTGTGTATACCCTCCCAGATGTATCTCACTGTATGTATCTGATATGTGTACATTATGATAAAACAACATATGTGATGCAACAGGCATATTAATAACAAGCACTACACAATTGTGGAATTACAGGCAATTGTTCAGTACTAATCAATATGTGTATTGACAGATATATTGGAAAAACAACTGTCTTCACAGTGGTCATGGTGTAGTGGTTAAGTGTTGTGACTTTAGTGTACAGGGTGCTAGGTTCAGGACCTGAAAGGGCTGTTCATTCTGTTGCTGGGCAGAACAAGGGCTGGCAGATACAGAGTGGTTAAGGCAGTTTTGAGCAGCTGTAAGCATGTTTGTGTGGGTTTGCACGACGGTAAGCGCCAAATTATGGGTAAATGTACAGGGGCCTACACAGTGTAGGCTTCACTTACCAGTGCGCAAATCGGCTTAGCTGTTATATTGGAGCAATGTTGATAACTGCTAAGCATGGCTTAGCCCTGGTGACCAGTTCACCCCACCCAGTCTGATAACATAGCAGGGTAATGACATCTGTAATAAGTGTATGTAATGCCATGTACAATACATGTGCCTATGTGCTGTCATTACACATACCCATTCCACAAAGGGAGAGCCACCATGGACCCCGGGAACTACCACCCCATTAGCCTGATGAGCCTGGTCTGCAAAGCTATGGAACATATCATCATGAAACTTATAAACAATGACATTAGTAATCTCCAAACTCTGGACCCTACCCAGTTCGAGTTTGTAAAAGGCAGATCATGTATCCTAAACCTGATAGACTTCTTTGAAGTAGTCACCACAGCTGTAGATGAAGGTAAGGTGGTTCACACAGCCTATCTAGATCTCACCAAGGCTTTTGACACCACCCCCACTCTGGAATTATAGATAAACTCACTAAACTAGGTATAAATCCCTATGTCAAAAGAAGCATTGCCAACTGGTTCACTGACAGAACCCACACTGTGAAAGTAGCAGACTCCAGATCCAACTTCAGACCAGTGACAAGTGGAGTACCACAGGGTTCAGTCCTGGGTCCTCTCCTGTTTGGTATCGACTTCTCTGAAGTACAGGCTAACACAGAAGGACTTTGGCTAATGAAGTTTGCAGATGACTGCAAACTAGGAGCCATAATCAAAACTCCTAATGATGTGGACATCCTACAAAAAGGCCTCACTGAGACAGATGCCAGGTGTCAAAGCCATGGCCTCAAACTCAATGCCAAAAAGTGCATTGTCATCTCTTTTGGTAAAAATCTTTGTACCCATGAACTACCACATAGGCGGTAGTCTACTTAACACTGAAAGTGTGATAATAGACCTTGGGACACAGGTGGACAGTAGTCTCTCCTTTGATAATCACATTGCCACAGTAGTCAGGAAAACCTTCTAAGTGGCACACCTCATCACAAAAGGTTTCTCATCCAGGAAAAATGAGGTCATTGTTCCCCTCTACTTGTCACTCATTAGACCCATTATAGAGTACAACGTCCCTTTTGGTATGTACCTCACAAGACATCTACAACAACTGGAAAGGCCAAAGAAATCCCTCACAAAGAGGATTACTGGCCTCAAACAGATGACCTATGCAGACTGTCTCAAAAAACTCCAGCTTTACTCTGTCGCATAGCCTACTCAGAGGTGATCTCTGCCTAAAATACAAAGCTATGTCAAACCCAGAGCTGTTGGACATGCTCCACTTAAAGAAATCCCAATCCCTCCAAGCTACACACTCTAGGAACCTAAACCTTGTCACCACAATAAACAACATGCTGGAGGCAAAGATTCCTGTCCCAGAGATTTCTCATACTCTGGAACAAAGTACCTATCTATATCAAACAAAGCTCCTCATTAGCACTCTTCAAGAAAAATCTTGATGATTGGATGGGAGATAGGAAATTCATCCCAGAGATCACTTCTGTGGCTCTACTCAACAGGGGCACAGAAAAATAATTTCCTTGGGTGGCGAAAGTCAGGGTACTGTTTGGCTAGGCTTATATAGGCCCTAGGACCAATAGCCTAGTACGTACCTATGGACCTATTACAGTAGCAAGGAGTGTCATGTCTGGGACACAAAAGTATATGAGGCCTGTACAGCACTGTTAAACATGTGAATGTGTTACATACAGGGATAGTAGTCCAGGGTATGTGCCTTCACACTGGCATGCAGTGTATCATGGTGGTACTACTGTTGACAGTGCTGTCCCAGGCAAGAGTAGAGTGCTAAATGTAGTACTGACAACAGGCACACCTGCAAGCATAGCTGGACTCTGAGGCCTCCCTGTTGTATCCCTCGTGTGTGAGCTGTGTCACAGTATATATCCCGCACTGGATAATGATCCAACATGTGGAATATAACTGTAGATTACTGTCTGTACAGCACATGTTAGTGAGGGCTTCCAACATGTAGTTATGGCAGCATATTGTTGTCAAATGTCTATCTGTCAACACATTCATCCTACTGCATAGCTACTTTCCAAGCTGATGACTGTTAGTCCCTGTACAGATGTGCAAATGTCAGGTATCCAGCTGGGATATGTACAGACAACCTATGCTTGATTGGCACTTACATGTCTGCCCAGCTGTGTAAGAACTGGCACATATAGGAGACAACACTCTGTATGAATCACATTCCATGGGCACCTCCACTACACTACCACAGTACTAGAACATGCTTGGGTATAAGTCTCTATCACAGACAGTAACCACGTGTTGTAATACATGTTGCATACATGTCAACTTGATCATCTCAGTGGCCATGTGCAGGAGGCACCAAGGAGATTGGCTGATGCATGTCACTCTCACCATGAGGGTCTGTCGATAGATTGCCTGCTTCCACATGGCAGGTGGTAGGATACCACTGTACACACATTCCCTACACAACCCATCTCTCCATGGACAATAGCTAGGTACACAGCTATGACCACCTGCAATGATGCACCCCAGTACTGACACATGTGTATGTGTGCATTACTGAGTATAGCAGTGTCTGTGTGTTAGCACACCTGTACTTGGGAATTCCATGAGAGCCTTCACAACCACCACCACACCCATTGCCATATTCAGTTGTGGCTGCTTCTATATGAGACATTACATGTACCCTCTTACACTCCTTTCCATACTGGCTACATGAGCCTTGCAGTACCAGCACAAGAGTGTTGTACAAATGGGTCGATAGGCATGGGATACCCATTGAGTTCTGACAAGTGTGTGTATGTGTGCATGTCTGTATATCTGTACGGTACAGCATTTCGAGGCCAGATACTCCTATTACACTACCCATTGCTACACAGTAGTACAGATAGTGTTGTTGCTGCCCATAGGTGAGGCATGACAATGCAACACCCTACTGTGCCTGTGGCATGTGCATTAGATGCATATCCCTGTAGTACCAACCAGTGTTACTAACAGCTATAATGCATCATTGCTGGATGGCTACACTACGTGAGATGTATGCATTAAACTTTACTCCTGACAACATGTTACACTACAGTACTTTGGTACACTGTAGTACAGTCATTGTGTGCATCAGAACCATATTAGCCTGTCTCTGCATTGATGTTATGGATGACAGAGATGTGACACAGGTATCATCCTATGCACAGGTTGTGTTGCTGGTTTGTCAGAGGCCGAGGGTGTGCCATACATTTGACACCACATGTGTGGGTGAGGGGTGTAATGAGGTGAAATGAGCATGGTTATGTGGTGTATGTAGGTATGGGGTTGCCCTAGGTGTGTTTGTATAGTGTGTGGGTAAGCATGGACACAGTTCTGCCATGTGGCTGCCCTACACAGGTGTTTATGGACAGCTGCAGACCATACCTGGCAGGGTGTGCAGTTCACTGCCTCCTGCCATGGACATGTGGACTGTGCCTGCCAGGGGTTCCATGAGCATGTCCAGGTACAGGCCTCAATGTGCTACTCTCCCCTGACGATGACAGACATCAGCTGGAACCAGATCCCTCCTGGGACTAGCCAGGAACACGTGCTCGTGGCCTGCTGTGGTGTGGTGTAGACAGCACATCCTCCCACAAGGCCAGGGTTGGATCTGCCACTATGGCAGCCCCTTGGTGTCCTAGCACATCAGTATTGACTGCTAGTTGTTGGCATTGCTGGTTTATGTCAACACAGCCATCAGCACACTCCCACCACACATTCAAGCACTGATATACCATGGTCAATGAGGGCCAACATCTCATCAGACCATCTATCCATGACCTCGGTATAAGCACAGATGGCACCAGACAGTTCACGGAAGTTGTCGCTTGCAGATGTGAGAGCAGCCCTTTGCAGCATCAGGCCCTGTCTGGTGTAATGCTCCATACATGCCTGCGCCATCATGACAGCCTGAAACATGCACCTGGTGGTACCAGTTGTGACACGTCTGCCAGGGGCATGATGACCAGTGGCCCTACCATGAGCACCCTGGGACATCTGCCTATGTGGTGTCCTGCCGGACATCTGGCTATGCCTGCTGTGACCAAGCACAGTAGGCATGGTTACCACACTCTCCTGTGCACTGCCACCAAACACCAGCTGTCCCTCTGCTAAGGCCTGGTGATGGGGGTATGTATAGTTACTGAAACTGTGTGTGGGGTTGGGTTGGCTAAAAGGGGGATGTCAAATAATGGTGCTGTTTTGGCCCCTGACAACCCCATCTGTGCCTCAGCAGTACTATCATCATCTTCGGTGTCTGTATGCACACCAACATCAGATTTCATGCAGAAGGGACCCTGACCCACCTCACCACCTGTGGGGGAAAACAATAAACACACTGTAGGACCTGTACAGAATTGCATAACAGTACACACACACACACACACACACACACACACACACACACACACACACACACACACACACACACACACACACACCACCTTAATACCTACCTGTCTGTGACTTCACAGGCAGTCCCACATATATTCCCATGCATTCTCCATCCTGCATTACACTTGGTAACATACATTGATTAATGCCACTCATTAATGTGTCATTCCTTTAAATGCCTAGACAAGTGATCACAACAGAAGACCTTTTACTCCATTATCTCTCTGACCTGAGTGGAGAGGTTTTACATGGCCTCACTACTGTCATTCAGTGTTTACCCTGTGTATGTATGGACATCATGAGCATGGCCCCTATATGTGAGGGGCTACTATGTTAATTCCATAATATCATGCACTGGAGTGTCATGTGTATGTATTGCTCAGTACATGCCAGATATTCTGCTCAATCAGCCTATCATGTGAGATCTGTAATATATGGATACACTCCCTGGTGTTATCTAGTAATTCCCCAATGCATCTGTAGTGCTGCATACATGGGTTGGCAGTCATCTCTCTGCTGAATGTGATACTAAGGGTATACCTGGTGTCTACCTTCCCTCCCAATGCCTGTTCCATGCTACAGACCTGATTGTACTATCAGCTGTCCTGTGATTACATACATGACAAGTATTCCTGGTGTGCCATGTGTCAGTCCATGTCCATGTACTGCATGATCCCAAAGGGAAGTACTGCTGCATGAACAACCCCACAATCACACGTGCCTACATGGACACCCACACAAACACACACACATGCACACATGCATCCTACATGCATCAACCTCCCTCCACTTCATCAGAGTGACCCTACAGACAAACCACCCACAGAGACACACACACACAAATACAGGCGAGGTTGCACAATGATAGTACACACAGTCCTCCTATTACCCATCTGTCAACATGCATAACATATGGTACACAACAGCATGCAGTGCAGCTAGAGTCAATCCATGCTAGCAACAGTATACATGTGTGTGATGCATGTGCTGTGTTACTAGGTGATGCCACTTCCCCTGGATACCATTGAACCCATTGTACACAGTATTGCTGTGCACCTGTTCTGCACTCTGCCATGTACTGTGCACCACATCTCACAGGTGTACAACCCATTGCTGAATGTGTAGTACTGTGTTAGTTATGTCAGCTTTAATGCTCACAGCCCCTATGTTTTTCAGCAACACATACCTTGAATGATATGCGGACAGATGTCATTTATGAATACCCAATGTCTATTTTACAGCTCTCAGCATCAGCGGACCATGTATGACCAATCCAATACTATCACACTGAAAACCATCAGAGCATACCATGGCTATGGGGAGTGTACACACCCTTATTGATATGACACACCCTTCCTTGACCTGCCATGAGACCACATTACCACATATATTAACAGTACATTTGCCTGATATGTGACATATGTCCTGTACATTCACATGCAGTGTCTATGGAATGTGTTAGGTGTGTGGATGCTGTCAGCAATGCATACATTCCGTGTGCGCATATGTATGCACACCCTTATCATGATGGTTTCTTGCACCTATTATCTGTACTACAGCAGTTACTACTCCTGGCAGGGGTATACTAGCATGGGCCATCTGCATTTGCCAGTGTGTGTTCAGTCTGCTCTACACATGTCCCCCTAATCTGCATGATTGCAAGGTCTACTCATGTGCACATCCCTTGGTGTTCACACACTGCCGTCACTATTGCTGTGGGGGTAGGGTTACATCTGCCACAGTTCCTGAACCTGACTGTATGCAGATACAGCCATTCTTAGCATACTTAGGATCCCTGCTGCAGTGCACTGGTGTGTCATGCTGACACCCACCCCCACCTTCAGCCTTTTTGCAGATGCTTGACAGGTAAGGCCTACACATGTGATTCAGTTTGCAGTGTTCCATACACTGAACACCACATGCTACAGCCTTGTCCCAGCTGATAATGTGGACCACAGTAATACATTATGCCATAGTGTAACTCTGCAACAGTTGCCATTTTACTACTGGTATATACACCAGTGTTGCACTTTATATGGGTGATGTTTCAAACATGTCCCTACTGTAGGCCATGTCTCCCACCATTATGTTACTCCCTGTGGACACATTCCAAAATGACAGGATGTTAGTTATCTTGCAGGTGTCTGACATACCCTTCTAATACCACATCATGTTCACCACTGTGATGTCATGCATTTAACAGCAACCATATGTGCACATGTACAGCATGCATTCTGGGTAGGTGTGTTAGATGTGTGCATGGAATATACTATAGCCATTACATACCCGATGTATTGGCAAGCATCAACATAAACCATACTCACCAGCTACAGGCTACTGCTTTGGTGGTATACCGGTGGGACCTACATAGGAGGGTGAGAGATGCAAAGTTAGTGGCCACACCTGTGGCATTGCTACAGGGTGGGTGCAGCATTACAATACAACAGTACCTGTCCAAAATACTACCATGTATGCACATCTGTTTATCACTACTATGCAGCAGCAAACTATATCTATGTCATGTCAGATATGCATGATCTACCTGTACAGATGCAGATGCATATGGAACAGTGGTATACTGATATGCCCTGTGGCCTTACCTGCATGCTCCTCAGCCGGTGTGTGGGTAGCACCCACCTCCACAATGGTGTCCAGCAGTTGTTAGCTATGAGGACAGGCAGGTGCAACGAGGCTGTCTAGGAGCTCCTCAACACATGTCGGGGGGATGAATTGCATGCCCCCCCCTGTTGAGAGGTGATCCCCCAGACTGCAGCAGCACGCCGACGGGCATTGCGAAGCAGGTCAGAACAATGACGACAGACCTGTTCATAACTGTGGTTGTGCAGTCTGAAATCATTGACCCTGTGGACTAGCTGCCCTCCTGCTGCTCATGGGTGGCCCAGCCAAAGAAGACAGGGTAGTGCTGGATTAGGTGGTGTACCACAATGTCATTCTCAGCAGCTGAGTAAGCCTGGAGCATTCCATGTGATATCTTGCCTGAAAGACATAAAGATGGAAACAGGTGTGAGCAAGTCATACATCGAGGTTACCACAGTTCTTAATACACATCACTGTCAACCCCCCACCATATCAGTGACAACAAACTGTGCACACAACTCAATAGGTATGGCTACAGCTTACCTACCAGTGGGACAGATATTGTATTGTACCACACTTTGTGCGATGTGTTTGTAGCCATGTTCTCTGTGTGGACACTATCATTTCTGGCCTGTTAGGTCAGATCCAGGGTAGCGGGCTCCGCAGACACATGTGGGATCTGCTACATCACCTTGAGACACCCAGTACACATTCCAGGGTCCACATGCTCATCCTGCTAAGCCTCCAGGCCAGGCACCTTCAGGATGTGGACTGATGTTGTGAGTAGCAGTGAGTGGGTGGATTGTTCCCATTGTGTCCATATTGGGGCCCATGGGGCTTCCAGATCACAGACCACAAACACACTTTCCAAGGTGTTTATCCACCACATATGTCACATACCACCCATGTAGGTTGTCCTCTATATCTACCAACCCTGACCACCTCCACAACTATACCTGCTATACTTCCCCATATTCCCATTCCATACTTCACAGACAAAGGCAATGTGGTCCCAACAAGGGGTTCACATGTGACATACCTGTACATGTTGCACACACTGACAGCTGTAGTTATCTGTGTGTATTGCTATGTGTGCTGTTCCCTTGCACATAGCATGCAGCACTGTGGTGGTAATATAGAGGACATGTATTTTCATACATATATGTTTGTGTGTGTGTTTGTATATATGTAGACATGTGCATATAGGTATATATATCTATATATGCATAGATATATATGATGTCATATATATGTGTTTATATATATGTCTATACATGCATATATATATATATATATATATATATATATATATATATATATATATATACACACACACATATAAATATCTATAAATGGGGTACATTCAGATATCAGGTCCACAATCTCACAACACCTTCCTGCACAGCTGCACTGTTCTGCCTTGCTACAACACAGACATATACCACATATGGACACAGACTGACATTAGAGGAGGTGTATGTAGGGCCAGATTGCAGTTACCCTATTACACACCCATGGCATTCCAGCATGCTACAATACAGGTTACCCTGAGTATTCTGCAAGTGGTGGGCTGTAGGACCCACGTGTCCGTCATTATGGCATTACTTCCACCACAAGCTATTAGCCACAGTAATTTACACGCTTCCCATTACACAACACACATCATGATGGCTTACATCTCAGCAGTCAGTGCTGCTCTGCACAGTTGATGGGTATTGCCCACTACCCACAGGGACAGACTCTATTGTCCTGAGCAGTTGTTCAACTGAACATTATTACAACAACACTTGATGGCACATATAAATCATTCCACATCATCTATCCCATTATTATGGACCAAGTACTACAGTCAGTTACATGCATATATATTTCACCATAACTTTTGGTAAATGGATTGAACTGCTTTGGATAGATTGCAGCATGGCTTTTGTAGGTGATACACATGCTCTCGTGATGGCCTCTGCAAAAATCTGAGTCCTCCATTTGCTACCTGCATGCAGTATTCTGTGTAGTACTTCCAATTACCACTGTCATGGCAATCCACTACTATAAAATCCCTACATCATGTGGGTGTGGTCCCTTTACCTTTCCTGTATGGTGTACATCCTACCTGTGTGTGGGCAGCAGTGTTAAAGAAAGCAGGTAGCAATACCTCTTACAAGAGAACTTGCACACTTAGGCCAGCTACATATTTGCATGTTACAGAAATACAGACAGAGTGTGAGTAGTGTTGTGTGCATTGTATAACATTGGTGTTACAGAGTTTGTGTGTACATACTAGTTAAACATTGAATGCAGTCTGTCTGAATAGCTCTCAACTGTTGGCCTATCCACTTGATGGCCAGAGGTGTGCCTGTTATATTTTGACTGTCCACCACACAGATCTTGTGTCAGATATATCACTGGCAGTGTGTGTGTGTGTTGAGTGCCATCATTACATGGCTACATCCATTTGGGTTTCTTACTTCATATACCTGAATAAGGGTATGTTGCAGCCTATCCTGTAACACCAGTGACTTGCTTAGTGTATGCCAACAGTATTTCACATATGGGCCTGTGTTCCAGCCTCTGTCCTCCACCTACATACCAGGCTTTGTCCATATAACATGTTGTCAGGGGTTGTTATGTAGTGGGCTGTGAGTATGTCATGCTGCCATTCCTGCCATCAGTCCACTGCTGTTGTGGCCCCCACACATATTGTAGGGTTTGGTCCGTATATGTGCAGCCTTCATCTACACAATACATGTGTGCCCTTATGCACTCCAGAGGTCAGTGTATGTAACAGTGTTATATGGCCCTGTATGTCAGTATACGATGGGGGATGCACCATAACTAACCTAGGCTGTTACAACATGTGGGGGTGTCAGGAGTAAGCTGCCATAAGGTATCTGGATGTACATTAGCATACAATGCAACTTGGGTAAATTCAGGCCTATTGCATCCTACCATACAGACTATTCTGTTTATCAGTGTGATTGTGATGGTGTCAGTTACGGCTTGTTATGTAACAGCTACATCTCATTGTGTCAACTAAGGTCCTTACCCATTAGAGATAGTGTACAGAGTGTAGAAAGAGGCTGCTGGACTATACATCTGCATTACTTACTGTTGATTGTTTGTTATCCTGTGGCCCAGTCTGTCTTTACTATTAAACTGCTTGAAGGCCTTGGCCTGGACAGGAACATATGTATACCTTTCCAGACTACCGTATTAATATAACTGTTTCACAGTTGCATCAGTCTGCTTATATGTATGTCAGAGGCTAACCAGCAATATGACATGGCATATACAACTGTACTAGTACACATAAAGCTTTCCCATGTATGCAAACCTATGTGTGGTGTTATATCCTTTGACCTCTCTGTGGGTATATGTTACAGGCAACAATTGTCATTTGTATGGGTGGCTCATACAGTGTCCAGTTGGTAAGGTGGCAACTGTAGGCATAGTGGGTATTTCGTATTGTGTGCACCTTCTATATATGAATCTTCCTATACATATCTCTGTGTGCGTATGTGTAGAGTGTGTGTAGTGTTGTATGCATTGTATAACATTGGTGTTACAGGGTTTGTGTGTACATACTAGTTTAACATGGAATGCAGTCTGTCTGAATAGCTCATATATATATATATATATATATATATATATATATATATATATATATATATCTTCTTCTTTCGGCTGCTGCCGTTAGGGGTCGCCACAGCAGATCAACTGTTTCCATTTCTTCCTGTCCTCTGCATCTTGCTGTGTCACACCAACCACCTGCATGTCTTCTCTCATCACATCCATAAACCTTATCTTAGGCCTTCCTCTTTTCCTGTTACCTGGCAGCTTCATCCTTAGCATCTTTTCCCCAATATACTCTGCATCCCTCCTCAGCACATGTCCAAACCAACGTAATCTTGCCTCTCTGGCTTTGTCTCCAAACCTTCCAACCTGGGCTGACCCTCTAATATACTTATTCCTAATCCTGTCTATCCTCGTTACACCCAGTGCAAATCTTAACATCTTCAACTTTGCCATGTCAAGCTCTGACTCCTGATTTTTTGTTACTGCCACTGTCTCAAACCCATATAACATAACTGGTCTCACTACCCTCTTGTAGACCTTCCATTTCACTCTTACTGGTACTCGTCTGTCACAAATCATTCCTGACACTCTTCTCCACCCACTCCATCCTGCCTATACTCTCTACTTCACCTCTCTTCCACACTCACCATTACTCTGAACTGTTGATCCCAAGTACTTAAACTCATCCACCTTCGCCACCTCTACTCCCTGCATCCTCACCATTCCTCTATCCTCCCTCTCATTCACACACATATAGTCTGTGTTATTCCTGCTGACCTTCATTCCCCTTCTCTCTAGATCATATCTCCACCTCTCCAGGGTCTCCTCCACCTGTTCCCTACTCTCACTATAGATCACAATGTCATCTGCAAAAATCATAGCCCATGGGGACGCCTGTCTGATCTCGTCTGTCAACCTGTCCATCACCATTGCAAATAAGAAAGGGCTCAGAGCTGATCCTTGATGTAATCCCATCTCTACCTTAAATGCATCCATTATTCCCACCGCAGACCTCACCGCTGTCACACTACCCTCGTACATATCCTGTACCACTCTTAAATACTTCTCTGACACTCCCAACTTCCTCATACAATACCACAACTCCTCTCTAGGTACCCTGTCATATGCTTTCTCTAAATCCACAAAGACACAATGCAACTCCTTCTGACCTTTTCTATACTTCTCCATCAACACTCTCAGAGCAAACATTGCATCTGTAGTGCTCTTTCCTGGCATGAAACCATACTGCTGATCACTAATCATCACCTCCCTTCTTAACCTAGCTTCCACTACTCTTTCCCATGACTTCATGCTGTGACTGATCACTTTAATCCCTCTGTAGTTACTACAGCTCTGCACATCACCCTTATTCTTAAAAATCGGTACCAAAACACATTATATATATATATATATATATATATATATATATATATATATATATATATATACATATATATATATATATATATATATATATATGTATCTGCATGGATTCAGTTTAGAAGCTTAAAATACTGAAATGTCGAAATTCAGTATTTTGAGCTCATAAAGTGGAATCTTGAAAACAATGAAACGTCAGAAGCTCAAAATTCAAAACCTCGCACACCGGAGATTTTGAATTAGAGCTTCCGTTGTTTCGCTGTGGTTGTGGATTCAGGTAAGTTTTTATTTGTTAAGGGTTTTGAGTAGGGGCTGTGCTGTGTTTTAGTGTGTTTTGTTGCTGTGATGTGTGTGTGCGAAGAGAATGTCGCTAATGTGGTGATGATTTGTGTGTGTTTGTATGTAGTGCGACCTCAGAGTTAGAATATTTAAGTAGGGGGGTGTGGGGGGCTTGCCCTTTTATGTAGTAGAGAGCATGTGTGGATGTGGAGTAGAAGCGCTAATTCAAAATCTCCGGTGTGCGCGATTTTGAATTTCAGGCTTCTGAGTTTTTGTTGTTTTTAGGTTTCATCTTTATAGCCTCGAAATACTGAATTTTGATATTTAAGTATTTCGAGGATATAAAGTGAATCTGTATCTGCATATATGTGTCTGTGTATATGTATCTTAGGAATGTTGATTGCTACCACATTGTACATTCTCTGTGGTAGCCAGACTGTACTGCATGATATGTTACTTATACCAGCCTGACGTCATACAGGTGGGATGGAGTACTATTAACATCTTGTGCCCATGTTGTGTCAGGTCCTGGTTATGGGATTTGCCACAGTTGGTATTGTATTGCAGGGAAGATGTGTTTGGCTGTGGGGGGGAATATCTATATGTACAAGACATATGTTGCTTGGGCTCCTTCACCCCCATTAACAGTGCATGTGGGCATATATGTTTTTGTTATGTTCTCTTATGTATCTATACATATATGTCTGTATATACATATATAGATATATAGTTATGCTTACATATGGGCGGCCTTGGTGGTGCAGTGATTAGCATTGCCACCTCACAGCAAAAGATTCTCTGGTTTGATTCGCGGCTGTGGTGTCTTCTATGCAGAGTCTGTATGTCCTCCCTGTGGTCGCATGGGTTTTCTCTGGGTGCTCCGGTTTCCTCGCAAAGACATACAGTAGGTGAATTGGTCACTCTAAATTTTCCCTAGGTGTGAGTGTGTGTGCCTTCTCTGGAAGGTTGAGGGCCGGGCTGTCAGACATATGATCCACTGTGGTGACCCCTAACAGGGAAATGCTGAAAGAAGAAGAAGTTATGATTTTATATATATATATATATATATATATATATATATATATATATATATATACATATAGATGTAGAGATATGTATCTATAGATGTATGCACACACACACACACACACACACACATATATATATATATATATATATATATATATATATATATATATATATATATAATATATATATATATATATATATATATATATATATACATATATAGATATGTTATATCTATTTAGATATAAATATATACAGACATATACATCTACATGTTTAAATACATTTCCTGTGCTGTTGATTGTCTGTGCTGCATGATATGTTTGTGAAAACATTAGAGTTATGTATATGTGTATATGTGACATGGCTTAGTGGTAAATTACTTCAGCTATGTCGTGCAGGATCCTGGGTTCAAACCTTGCAGAGGCTGTTTATTTTGTTGCTGGGCAGAACAAGGGCTGTTGGATACAGAGTGATTAAGGCATGTTTAAGCAGGTATAAGCGGGTTTGCATGGAGGTAAGCACTGCTAACTTCCGGTTACAATTTTTTATACTGATTTAGCTCCTTAATTGCTTAACCTGTGTAGATATTGCTTACCCGGTGCAAACAGGCTTAAACCCTCTTGCTGCTGCTTACAAGTGCTTACACATGATTACCCCTGCGCTAATTTCTTTAAAAGAAAAGACAACAGGATCGATAGTAAAGTAGTGAAAAAGGGACGCAAAGAGGGCAAGACAATAGGGAAAATAGCTAGGGATTTGCAAGAAGGGTGTAGGGAAGGTCCATAGCTGCCCATTTCTTCTACAGCAACAACTGTGCATATACAGTGAATTTGAGGGTAGATTTGGACGCTCAAACCCCTGAGAGAGGGATGGGGACAGCAATAATATGTTGTGATGCCAATTAGACAAGATTACATGTGTCCAGTGGACATGTGTGAAATGGACAGCTATGTATGGGGCATGATTTTTTTTTTTGGGAACAGATTGCCTTTTTTTATCAGGTGAAAGTGGGATGTTGGGGAAAGATAGTAGGTATATTTGGGGAGGTAGGTTGGATAGGTTAACAGACAAGACAGACAAGACTCATACAGGGGTGGTGTATGACACATATGGGGGTAAACACCTTGATGCAGAGGGGTGTTGGGAAATTGGAAGCCCATGAGCCCCCTACTGGAAACAGTGGGACTAAGGTCCTCACCCATGGGCAGTCACCACTGCACCTTCACAGCCCCGAAGGTGGCTGTGCTGGGGGTTGAGTTGGAGAGCCAGGCCTACCCTCTAGTCACTACACATGGTCCTTGAACTGACATAGCAGATCTCCAACCTCCCTCCGGAGCTCACTACACATCACAACCCGAACCTGGTGATGGGTGACAGGTTCCTGTCTGCACCGCTCCCAGGGGCCTAGCCCCATCCCCTGAGGTAGTTCCACCTGAAGGTGGTGCAGGACCAATGGACAAGGCGGTCCCAGGTTGGGCCCCAGATGTGCTGGTGCCTGGTGTCATGGGAAGCTAAGGTGGGACAGGTGTGTCTGCTGGGACCCACATTCCCATACGTGCTATGGTGTTTATGTTTTATCAACATATGTGGGTTAGTAATAGTCAACACATTCCAGGATTAGGTATAACAGCATGCATAGATATTCTCATTAACCCAGACACCAGATATGGAACTGTGACCACAGTGGTAATAACATCAGCATGCAGGTACATTAATGGCACAATGCCACCAATGTTGGAGTATTTCAACATAGCACATGCATAAAAACAGATTTAAATAGTTATCAAATAATAGGACATATGTCCTAACATGACAGTGAAGTCATCACTTACCAATTGAGGTGGGTATTTTGTGTATTGTTGGAGATAAGGTCGGGGGGAGAGAAAGATGTCAGTTAACAACTATCATATTCCTGTAGTTTGCATTACTTTCCTAGTCAGTGTTATCTTGCAAGTATTGCTAAACTACCCAATTGCCTTAGTTTGGACAGTGATATGGCTGTCGATGACTATATACATGAACTGGCTTTACCTGCAGTATACACCTCTTACCTGGTAAACCTTTGAAGGAATTGTTTGTTAACACAGACTGTTTCTACACATGCTCCCAGATTCCAGGTTGATGTTATGCACATACCTGTCCATCTCTTTTTGCACGGACTCTGGCCATGTCTTAACCACATGCAGGTAAACCGGGACATATGTAGACTATTGCCCTCTTCAATCTTTAGTGACTTACAACACTCTTCGACAGGATTTTCTAGACAGTTAGATTATGTAGCACAGTGTGAGTGACAGTGATGCGTAATACCTTATTATTCAGAGCAACTGCAACACTAACAATGCCATACAATACCAAAGTAAACAGTACCAGTACAGGGTATCACTCTTTTATTTCTGGGCACAGTGTTCATATCTGATGGACCTGTGGGAGCAATGTTTGTTAGCCCTACCTAAATGTTGCCAGACAAAGTACCAGATTTTAAATTAGTATTATGCACTTACATCTCATTCTGTTACAGTACACACTCTGGTCACAGCTTGACAACATGGGGGTATAGATGGTACATACTTGGCTTATTACTCTCATAACAGTTTGGGAGTTGCTAGAGTGACATGTTTGTTTTTATAGATGTGTGACAATCAGTTGTATTTCTTCTTTGCAGCCTATACATCTGGGATCGTTCAACTAATTTCCCAGGGGACACAGTGACAGGCAGCAGATATAGGCCATTTTACTGGACATTCTGGACATATCTGTACAGTTGTGTGGTATGATTCTGTATGCAGACTACTACCCCTCCCAGGATTCGAGCCATGGCTGTGTGTGCTAAAAATACAACAGTTCATGTCTCAGTAGCGTGTGCTCTTTGGATTTTGTTGTCTGTCTTCTCACTGTTTTCTCTCTATGTCACTCTCAGTTGTACTAGCTGACCTCCTGGGATTACACCAGTCATATACAGATATTCCTACACATTTTTTACTTATGTTGCACAGTGTGGGTAACAGTGCTTAATACAACAGTATTATTAAGTGATTGCAAATCTACATTACCACATGATACCAGAATAAACATATGCAGTACAGCAATTAGACCTTCATTGTCAGGCTATTATGCATTTATTTACATACAACCTATATGAAACTCTTCCTGCCATATTCTCTGCTGTATGCAGTACTTGCCTTAAACAATACAGGTTTTATACAGGCAATTAACTTACTAATACTGTTAAATTTATTTCCTATGACAGTACATGCAACAGTGTTACTAACCTGCCTCACATCGCAGCCCCTCCAAGCGACATCCATGGGCCTCCTGGTTCACTAACTGCTCACTTGCCGCTGTGAAGGATATAAGATGAATATTTAGCCATACCTATCCATAATATACATGAGCTGGCAATGGAGTGATACTTACACACTACTGGGACCTCCCCTGTCATCCTATCCTCTTGGATCCACTGATGCAAGAGATCCCCCTTTCACTGTTTCACGTCAGCATAATGATGCCTGAACTGCTCACCAGTTCGGGGTATGCCAGTGGCACTGGTGAGATCATGGGTGAGATGGTCCCAGGCTTCCGCTTTATATTGGAAACCCTGTTACTGGCCCTGCAGCAGTCAATGATCATGGTCTTTGACAAGGAGTCCTGCCATGACTCTGGACTCCTGGATGCCCCAGCGCTGTGCCCCAAAAGCGCACTCCCTCTCCCATTTCAGACATGGTGCCTGCAAAGAGAAGCTACAACCAATTATGAGATGTATTCCCAGCTTTTGGGTTTAAATCAGGCCTATTTCCCGCACTTTACTGTGACTGTACAGTTTTGAAAAGGCTGAGCTATGGCCAAACCTGTTTACCTAAGGTTGGAATTGTTTAAGGGGGTATACCAATGAGCAACTTGAGTTCGCTGGCCTACACATTGCTTACACCTACTAAGCTGGCCTGTGCAATGCTTAGTGTTGCTTAATATTTACTTTGCATTATATTTGCTTTTTGGCATTGATTTATTATTCATTACATGTTATATATAAGTCTGGTATCCATGATTCATGTGTATGTACACTGTATGGGGTCTTTGTGTTTATTAGGGGACTTCAGCACTTTATTACAATTACACCTCACATTTGGGCTTACTGCAGTAATCCAGTTCACATATTTATGTTATGTAGTAGGTTATAGAACATAAGACTGTATATAGATTCCTTTCACATGTTAAATTTGATTTTACTGTAGTGAGGATTTGTTTGGTGATGTCTCAATTTTATGTCTTGCCATGATGGCTTAGTGGTGAACTACTGTGACTATAGTGTACAGGGTCCTGGGTTCAAGTCCTACAACAGCTGTTTATTTTGTTTCTGGACATAACAGCAGTTGTTGCATACAGAGTGATTAAGGCACTTTTAAGCAATTGTAAACAGGTTTGCGTGGGTTTGCGCGAAAATAAGCAATGCTAACCTCAGGTTAAATATGCTTATAGTGTGTTAGCTTCAGTATTGCTTAACCTGTGTGCGCATTGCTTACCCCCATGCAAATGGGCTTAAACCTGCTTACTAGTGCTTATATACGCTTACTCCCACTTACTACTGCTTAATTATGCTTACACTTGGTTACTAGTGCTTACTCCCACTTACCACTGCACTAATTTAGATAGTAATGTCTAATGGCTCTTGGGAATGTGAGGGATTTGGAAGCTGTATGAAGTTATCATTCTTTACACATTTTACCTTACATTTGTTTCCCTGATTCCTGTGTACATATACAGTATGGAGCACATGTGATTATCTGTGGACATTGCAACTTTATGACACTGACACCTCACACCTGCATTTAATGCAGTACTCCAGTTCACAAATATATGTTATTTCATATGTTATGAAACTAAAAATATTGGTCATAAAGTGATTTGACATGGAAAATGGAATGTGCTGCAGTGGGACTCGAACTGGGAATGACTGCTCGTAAGGTGAATGTTTTGCCTACTACACTATTGCTGTATTGCTTCATTTGCATATATTTTGCTTTTTATCCTCTTGTGCCATTTAAGCTGCATTAACCATAGCTAAGCAATGGGCAAATCCACACACCTATAGTTAAATTTAATCTGTTTCATAAAAAAAAATGTTTATATTTGTTGCTTTAACTTTTGCTCTTGCACATGTAGGGAGATGTTGCTGGGGGTATGCATACAGTTACAAGTGGTCTCGCTCATTCTTTTTGGACTTGTCTGCTGTTCTTCATTGCAGGGGCATGTATATTCTGAGACCTCTGCTCTCAGACACAGCCCTTGCACTCTTACATGCCCATGTAAGATTAAGAGCTCAGGCAGCATGCCTTCATTAATATGCATGGCGCACTGCTGTCATGCTCCTAAATGCCCACTTCCTTGCAGGACTAAGCTAGTCCTGCATGGAAGGATAGTAAATCTGGGGGAATGTCTTTGTATAATGGCACTGTAGTGTTCCTCTTCCTTCTTCCTTGTTTACTGATGTACTGCTCATGTATGCACAGCACATCAGTACAGATTAAGAGAAACATTGGAAAAAAGAGAATCTTGACTGCTGTTTTTTATTCTCTGTTGAGATTTTACAAGGGACAGCACAGAAATATAAGACAAATCAGGTATGTTTCTGTTTCTTCATTTTTGAGAATGTACCTGATTTTTCTTCTGTTTTGCACTATCACTTGGCATATTCCAATAGAAAGTCTAGCTGCTCAATGGTCCTTCAGCGGCCAGACTTTATTCTATTGGTATATGCTAGATTTACAACAGGCACACTGGTTGAGCTGCCCAATCAGTGTGCTAATTTTTGAATACAAATAAGACATCATTGTATAATTATTCTTGACCTACCAAAAAGCATTTAGCAGTAGTACAATGAACTAAGAACTTAGAATAAAATCAAATAGAAGAGGTCCAGAGAAAGTGTCCAGATTTTATGAAATAAACAGTGAAAGCTAAACTTTCATTAAGAAAGTTTAGAAAATTATATGCACAGGACATACTACTAAATAAAATGTCCATTTACATAAGTCCATCAATTTTCACTAATTGCTATAATATTATTTCTGAATTAGATGGTATGGAATGTCTAGGTACTTCTGAGCAGTATCAGCTTTATTCAGTATTAGCTTTAAATTTAATTTAAGACATTAACAAAGATCTATAAACTATATATAAAATATAGCAAAATGAAAATCAATACTTTGCCACCTTTCAAATACAAGAAACAGGGTTTGATTCATTTGTAACAACCTGTTTTCCATGCATGTTTTTGAAAGCTGTGGTTTGGATATATATATATATATATATATATATGTATATATATTCACTTTGAATCATCGAATGTTCAGAACATCGACGTTCTGATCATCAAGACCAGAACATCGATGATCAGAACATTGAAAATTCAAAATAAACCATAAAAAAAAAATCACAAACACTATGTTATGAAGGGAGGCTTTGCCCCCATGCAACCCCCATGTGGGGGCCACCCTCTCCTTTAATATTCCAACTCTGAGATCGCACAATAGTGTGGTAAGGGAAATCTCCCATTTACTGCTATATGCAGTAGCGCTAAACGGGAGATTTCCTGTACCCTACCTGCAATGCCAACACACAGATGGCACACACACATGCACATGCAGGGCACCTTGCTGCCCTGCATACACAGCCAACATTCCAAAATCTCACTTACCTGGCACTTCCACTTTAAACATTCAATGTACTGAACATGGATGTTCTGCTCTCAATGATCAGAACTTCGATGTTCTGAACATTCAGTGATTTAAAGGGAACCCATATATGTTCATAGGTTTATACTGGGCTATCTGCCCTAGGGCATTTATAAGCCTAGCCAGAGTGTGTTTGTCTTTCGCCACCCATTTTAAATTAATTTTGCTATGCCCTTTTTTCAGGTTAGTACACTGTGCCTATGTCTAACAGTGACACAGAAGTGATACCCAGGGTAAACCTACGATCTCCCATCCACTCATCAAGATTCCTCTTGAAGAGAGTCAATGAGGGACTCTGCCTAACTTGGACTGGGATTTTATTCCAGAGTGAAGGGAGCCTCTGGGTTATGAATCTGTCCCTCCAGCATGTCCGATTTATTTTAGTGCTGAGGTTCAAGTCTCTCAAGCGCGTAGCTCGATGGGATTTGGATTTTCTGAGGTGCAGCATGTCCATTAATTCCGGGTTGGACATGGCTTTATACGTCAGGCACTGATCGCCTCTGAGCAGGCAGTATGCCACTGAGTAGATCTGGAGTTTCTTTAACCGGGCAGCATATGACATCTTTTTGAGCCCTTTGATCCTCTTGGTGAGGTACTTTTGGGGTCTTTCCAGTTGCTGCAGGTGTCTGGTAAGGTACTTCCCTAAAGGGGCATTGTACTCAATTATGGGCCTGATGAGGGATGAGTAAAGAGGCACGATGACCTCCCCTGATCTAGATGTGAATCCCTTCATGATTAGGCAGGCTATATAAAATGTTTTTCTAACCACTTTGGCCACATGGTTGTCAAATGACAGATTGCTATCAACTTGGGTCCCCAGGTCCCTAATTACTTCTTCTGTACTTAATGGATTACCACCTATGTGATAATTTGTGGGCACTTTGTTTTTGCTAAAGGGAATGACTATACACTTTTTGGCATTTAGCTTGAGGCCATGGCTCTGGCACCAGTTGTCTGTTTCTATGAGGCCCTTTTGGAGGATGCTTGTGTCGGCTGGAGAGTCGATTATGGTGCCCAGTTTGCAGTCATCTGCGAACTTGGTCAGCCACAGTCCTTCCGTGTTGGCCTGTACCTCAGAGAAATATATATCGAACAAGAGAGGTCCCAGGACTGAGCCTTGTGGGACGCCACTTGTAACTGGTTTGGAGTCTGACATGGCTCCAGCAATTCTAACCATGTGGGTTCTGTCCTTGAGCCAGTTTGCAACCCATCTAGTGACATAAGGGTTTATATTTAAGCTGGTGAGCTTATCTATAATGCCCGAGTGGGGTATTGTATTGAAGGCTTTTGCGAGGTCCAGGTAGGCTGTGTGGACCACCTTCCCCTCGTCAATGGCCTTGGTGACTGTTTCAAAAAAATCAACCAAGTTTAAGAGGCAGGATCTGCCCTTAACAAAGCCGAACTAGGTAGGATCCAGTGTCTGTAGGTCCCCAATATTTTTATTAATGAGGTCCATGATGATCCTTTCCATAGCTTTTCAGACCAGGCTAGTCAGGCTTATGGGGCGATAGTTTCCAGGTTCCGTTGAGGCACCACCTTTGTGGAGAGGGACCACTGTTGCTGTATGCCACTCTTTGGGTACATATCCTGTAGTAAGGCTGAGATTGAGCAGTAGTTTTATGTTTGGGTTTAGCTCTTCTTGGAGTTCATGTAGGACACAGCCCGGGACACCATCTGGTCCCATTGATGCTGTGTTTTTTGCTTTGGGGAGGGCGGCTCTTACCTGAGCATCTGAGATGTCAGGGGGGCAGCACTCTGCTGGGATAGATATTTGCCCTTTTGGTGGGGAGGGGGGGGGAGAAGTTTGCGCTGAACCTGTCAGATAGGATGTTGGCAATGTCTGTGGGTTCAGTGTATTTTTTGTCATTTTGGACTAATTCTGAGCATATCTGGGAATTCCCATCCAGGTTCCTAACATAACTAAAGAAAGCCTTGTGATTATCCTTAATGTCCTGTGCAATTTTTCTCTCGAAGCTGGCCTTAGACGATTTTATGAGTGCCCGTAGTTTTTTGCTAATACTGATCAGAGATGCCTTCCCTTTTTGGGATTTTGCTCTATCATGTAGTAGCTTCCTCCTTCTATTGTATAGTTTGTTTATGGCTGGGGTCCACCAGACAGGACGTCTGCCTTTGGAGGATTGGGTCTTGGTTTTATTTGGGATTGCATAATCCATGCATTCCTGAAGGTGTTCATAGAATGCGTTTATAAAGGATTCTGTGGTCTGGGCCGTATTTTCCACAGGCCCGGGGGCTTCGAAGGATTCCACCTCAGTTTTGAGGAGTGTAATATTTGCTTTAGAGAAGTTTTTCACTGTAGTTTTCTGGGCAGGGGGTGGGGTCGGGATGTGAATATCCAGTGAGATTAGTTTATGGTCTGATCTTACCAGTGAGGGATACACTTCTGGTCTGGAGCATAGCGTCCCCATGTTGGTGATGATCAGGTCCAGTATGTTTTCCCCTCTTGCGGGAGTGGTAATAAGTTGTTCCATAGCATTTGAGTTTATAAATTCTAGGAACCTTTGGGCTATGGTGTTGGAGCTAGAGTAATGCTCCCAGTCTATGTTTGGGTAGTTGAAGTCACCCAATATAATGGTGTTTGGAGAGACCTTCATATTTTCCAGTGTTCTCAGGAAGGCCAAGTGGGGTTCCTGGGTTTAGGAGGGTGGTCTGTAGCAGGCTATAAACTGGAAGGCAGTTTTACCCACTGTTAGTTGCACATGGATAGTCTCTGATGCTTCGTGCTGTGCCACCAACCTGGAGGTGTGGGTATCTTTGACGAATATTGATACTCCCCCTCCTTTTGTGGTTCGGTCCAAGTTTTGGGGCTGAAAAGCATGGTATGAGGTATAACCTGGACTGGTAGTGCTGGGGTGCTCTCGGGAGCCTTGAACCAGGTTTCTGTTACTGCACAGATATCGATGTTCTCCATGCTAAGGAGAGTTTTGAGTGCGTGCATCTTGAGCTTTAGACTTCTGGCATTGAGTAGCATTACTCTTAGTTTCTTATCCCTTGTGATACCTATGGAGGTATATATATATATATATATATATATATATATATATATGTGTGTGTGTGTGTGTGTGTGTGTGTGTGTGTGTGTGTGTGTGTGTGTGTGTGTGTGTGTGTGTGTGTGTGTGTGTGTGTGTGTGTGTGTGTGTGTGTGTGTGTGTGTATAAATATATATATATATATATATATATATATATATATATATATATATATATATATGTATATATACATATAATATATATAGATATATATATATATATATATATATATATATATATATATATATATATATATATATGTATATATTATACGGGTCACCTTCAGATGCCCGACAACGCGTTTTGCCGACACGGAATCCGACGGGATGAAAACACTGACAGCGCAGATGACCGACAAGGTGAGAACCCGACGGACTCGGTAAGTGTGCGATCGAGTGAGGGATTTAGTGTTAGGGAGCGGACAGGTAAGTGCGCGATAGTGAGGGACTGTGGGTTTAGGGGTGGGTTAAGTGAGTTAGGGTTAGGGTGCAGGTAGGGTGTGTGTGCGATAGTGAGGGACTGTGGGTTTAGGGGTGGGTTAAGTGTGTTAGGGTTAGGGTGCAGGTAGGGTGAGTGTGCGGTAGTGTCGGACCTTGGGGTTAGGGGTGGGTAAGTGAGTTAGGGTTAGGGTGCAGGTAGGGTGAGTGTGCGGTAGTGTCGGATCTTGGGGTTAGGGGTGGGTAAGTGAGTTAGGGTTAGGGTGCAGGTAGGGTAAGTGTGTGTTAGTGTCGGACCTTAGGGTTAGGGTTTGGGTTAGGGATAGTGGATATGTTATGCAGTGTACTGTGTTGTTTACGTGTAGTGTGTTGGTGTAATGGTTTTCGGTGTTTTGCGTTGTCGGTATTTTTTGTTGTCGGTCTTTTGGTGTCGGTGATTAGTGTGTCGGCGAAACGTGATTTTGAGGATATAAAGCTGATCCATATTATACATATATGTATATATATATATATATATATATATATATATATATATATATATATATATATATTATACATATATGTGTGTATATATATATATATATATATATATATATATATATATATATATATATATACATATATATATATATATATATATAGGTTCATAGGTTCATAGGTTTATACTAGGCTATCTGCCCTAAGGCATTTATAAGCCTAGCCCAAATTATTGTGGCTTACGCCACCCCTTATATGAAAAAATACTGTGCCCATTAGTTTGTTGTGCCTCTGTCCAGCAGTGACCCAGAGATGATTCCCGGGGTAAACCTACGATCTCCCATCCACAGGTCTAGATTTCTCTTGAACAGAGTCAGCGAGGTGCTCTGCCTCACATGGACCGGGATTTTATTCCACAGCATAGGGAGTCTCTGAGTGATAAATCTATCCCTCCAGCACGTCCTATTTATATCCGTGCTAAGGTTTAAGTCGCTTGCTCTAGTGGTTTTGGTGGATTTGGATTTTTGAGGTGGAGCATGTCCATTAATTCCGGGTTGGACATGGCCTTGTATGTCAGGCACATGTCACCTCTGAGCAGACGGTATGCGACTGAATAGAGCTGGAGTTTCTTCAATCTGGCAGCATATGACAGATTTTGGAGTCCCTTTATCCTTTTGGTGAGGAACTTTTGGGGTCTCTCCAATTGCTGCAGATGTCGGGTGAGATACATCCCGAATGGGGCATTGTACTCGATCATTGGTCTGATAAGTGAAGAGTACAGGGGAACAATGACCTCACTAGATCTGGATGTGAATCCCTTCATGATCAGGTGGGCAATGTAGAAGGTCTTTCTAACCACTTTAGCAATGTGAGTGTCAAAAGAAAGGCCACTGTCAACCTGGGTCCCCAGGTCCCTGATAACCTCTTCTGTGCTTAGTGGATTGCCACCTATATGGTAGCTTGGGGTTACCTTGTTTTTCCCGAAGGGTATGACTATACATTTTTGGCGTTTAACTTCAGGCCATGGCTCTGGCACCAGCTATCTGTTTCCGTGAGTCCCTTCTGAAGGATATCAGTGTCCGATGCACTTTCCACTATGGCCCAGTTTGCAGTCATCTGCAAACTTTGTCAGCCAAAGTCCTCCCATGTTGGCCTGTACTTCTGAGAAGTAGATGCCAAACAATAGGGGCCAAGGACCGAGCCCTGTGGGACACCACTTGTGACCGGCTTGGAGTCTGACACAGCGCCAGCAACTCTAACCCTGTGGGTTCTGTCCTTAAGCCAGTTTGCAACCCATCTTGTGACATATGGGTTTACATTTAAGCTGGTAAGTTTTTCTACAATACCGAGTGGGGTATTGTGTCGAAAGCCTTGCAAGGTCAAGGTAGGCTGTATGGACTGCCTTTCCTCATCAATGGCCTTGGTGACTATTTCAAGAAGTCGACCAAGTTCAAAAGGCATGATCTTCCCTTGACAAAGCCAAACTGGGTCGGGTCCAATGTCTGCAAGTCCCCTATATCTTTGTTTATGAGCTCCATTATGATCCTCTCCATAGCTTTGCAGACTAGACTTGTTAAGCTTATGGGCGTAATTACCAGGGTCCGTGAGGCGCCACCTTTGTGGAGTGGGACCACAGTTGCCGTATGCCACTCCTTGGGCACGTATCCTGTGGTAAGGCTGAGATTAAACAGCTGCCTTATGTGCGGGTTTAATTCCTCATTTAGCTCGTGTAGCACACAGCCGGGGACACCATCCGGTCCCATTGATGCTGTGTTTTTAGCTTTAGAGAGAGCAGCTTTCACCTGCGCATTTGAGATGTCCGGGAGGCTACACTCGGCTGGGATAGTTATCTCTCCTTTAGGGGAGAGGGGTGAAGTTTGCACTGAACCTGTCTGCCAGTATGTTGGCAATGTCTGTGGGTTCAGTGATTTTTGTATCATTTTGGACTAATTCTGAGCATATCTGTGAGTTTCCACCCAGGTTCCTAACATAGCTGAAAAAGGCCTTATGATTGTCCTTTGAATCCATGGCAATTTTTCTCTCAAAATTGGCCTTAGTTGATTTTATGAGTGCTCGTAATTTTTGACTAATAATGATCAGGCGTGACTTCCCTTTTATGGATTTTGTTCTATCATGTAATAGCTTTCTCCTCTTATTGTAAAGTTTGTTAATGGCTGGGGTCCACCAGACTGGACGTTTGCCCTTTGTGGAAAGAGTCTTGGTTTTATTTGGGATTGCCTGATCCATGCAGTCCTGGAGGTGTTCATAGAAGGCATTTGTAAGGGCTTCCGCAGCTTGGGTTGTGGTTTCCTCTGACTCAGGGGCCTTGAAGGATACCACACCAGTCTTGAGTAGTGTGAAGTTTGCTTTAGAGAAGTTCTTCACTATGGTCTTTTTGTTTGGGGTGGGGGCGGGATGTGGATTTCCAGTGAGATTAGTTTATGATCAGATCTCACCAATGAGGGATATACTTCCGGTGTGGAGCATTTTGTCCCCATGTTTGTGACAATGAGATCTAGTATATTTTCTCCTCTCGTGGGAACAGTGACTAGCTGTTCCATGGCATTTGAATTCTGAACTCCAGGAACCGTTGGGCTAGAAAGTTAGGGCTTGAGTAATGTTCCCAGTCTATATTCGGGTAGTTGAAGTCACCCAATATGATGGTGTTTGGAGATACATTTATACCCTCCAGTGTCTTCAGGAAGGCTGTGTGGGGTTCCTGAGTTTGAGAGGGTGGCCTGTAGCATGCTACAATTTGTAGAGCAGTTTTGCCTATTGTTAGTTGCACCTGGATGGTTTCCGAGCTTCATGCGTTGCCACCAACCTGGAGGTGTGAGTATCCTTTATGAATATGGATACACCCTCCTTTTGTGGAGTGGTCCGGGTTTTGGGCCGGAACGCATGATATGAGGTAAAACCTAATAGTGCCGGGTGCTCTCAGGAGCCTTGAACCAGGTTTCAGTTACAGCACAGACATCGATGTTCTCCATACTGAGAAGGGCCTCGAGTGCGTGCATTTTGAGATTTAGACTTCTGGCATTGAGCAGCATTACCCTCAATTTCTTCCCATTTTTGTTTTCTAGGGTGGTAGGTTTAGAATTTGAGCCTTGCCTAAAAAGGCACTATGGGGGTGGCAAGAGCCTTAGCCAATATCCGGAATCCCAGGGGTGACAGGTGCAAGCCGTCCCTTGCGAAGCAGCGTGGCTTGTCAAGCATGTCATCCCAGGCAGACAGACACTGGATCCCCTTTGAATGACACCAGACATTAAGCCAATTGTTAAAGCTGATCATCTTGTCTCTATATTGTGGCATCATTCTTGGTGAAGGAAGGATACTGCTCAGGGTTAGGGTCATACCTGCCTGAGCTACATAATCAGAGAGCTCCTCTATGTCTCTTTTCATGCAGTCCAGGGAGGTACATAGGTATGTGTGTGCACTAGGCTAATTGAATTGCCCTGGAGCATTTACAAGCCTAGCCCAAGGGATTAACCTAGCATCGTGCCACCCGACCTTTGTTTCCAGTGCCTCTGTCGAGTAGAGCCCCTGGAGTAATCCACAGGGTGAATTTTCTATTTCCCATTCACTCATCAAGATTTCTCTTGAAGATGGCCAGTGAGGTGCTCTGTTTGATATGCATGGGAAGTCTATTCCATAGCATGGGCAGTCTCTGGGTTATGAACCTGTCTCTCCAGTATGTTCTGTTGATTGTGATAATGAGGTTGAGGTCTCTGAAGTGTATGGTGCAGATCGATTGGTATTTCTTTAGATGTAACATTTTTAACAGAGCTGGGTCAGACATGGATTTGTAAGTCAAGCAGAGATAACCTCTACGTAGGTGATATGACATGGAGAATAGTTGGAGTTTTTGAGTCTGTCCATATATTACAAAGTTTGTTTCAAGCAAATTTTAAAAGATCTATCCTTTTTGTACACCACTATAGGGTAGTCACCTAATTTTTCTTTATAGTGGTGTTCAATATCAAACAATACCCAGTTTTGTTGTAATATATCTTTAATCATATCAAAATGTGAGAAATGTGAAATGTATGTATACAAAAAAAATTATTATGGAAAATGAATGACAGATTAAAATCAACTAGAGGCCAGTGACTCTACAGACAATATGCATTATAAAATAATAAATGAGTATTATGCATGAAAGGCTTGAAAAAAAGAGAGAGAAGTAATTGGAGCTGGAGTGTATGGGTAAAAGAAGAAATGTAAAAGACATGATGGTAACAATAAATGAAGCAGTAAGTGAAATAAAGGAAGGGGTAGTAGAAGAAAAGTCAGTTGTGTTTATAGTGATAGAAGTATACGATGGTGCTAGCTAAAGAAAATTATAGGAAATGATGAAAGAATTTGGGATATAAAAATGTAATAAGAATTTTTAGATAAATACATGAAGATATGTGGATTAGACCTCTAGTTAATATGACAGTGGATAAGGCAAAGACTGAAAAAGTGGCATGTCTCATGTGACAGTGTTGTTTGATCTAGCTATGAAAGGGATGATGGCTAAACTATAAAAAGTAATGGAGAAGGCAAGGCTGTATAAGTTATGGAAAATTAGGCTGCCTTTAATACTTACATAGGTAGGTGATTTGATAGTTATATTGAAAACTAATGCATAGGTTGATGGGGTAATAAAAATGATGGTAATAGAACATGTAAGAGTGACATTAAATAAAAAAGTAATATGAAAAAGGCAGAAATATTGGGTGCAAAATTTGTATGAGACAATATAGTAAACAGCAAAGTAATGAAAAATTACACCAATTGCAAATGGTAGCAAGAATATGGAAAGTTTGTGAATTATGTGAAAAAGAATTGTATATATTGCATTCTGTTTTAGTTTTGTTTTTTGAGGAATTGAATTCTTAAGTGGTGTACAGAACATTATGATATTGCATCTTTATTAGAAGCAGCAAGTAAAAAGCACAAGAAAGGGAACTTTTTAAAACATTGTGACCTAAGAAATGTGGATATTGGGAATAGATACAGTAGGTGTTCATGACTGCAAATATTATTTAATGATAGAAAGATACAACAAAGATATAATAAAACCTGGGAGGTTTGGTTTTGGAAATGTTAAATAAGAGACAAGGTGATGAGGAATCCTTATTTTTGCATTTATGAATTGTAGTGAAAAGGCATTGTTTTTGAAGAAAGTATGCTATTGATAAACATGCAAATAGTGTTGTGGGTTATTTTAGATTATATATACTTAAAACAGGGGAAATCAATGCAGGAAATACAGATATGTAAGGAAATTTTAAAGACAATCTATGTATAGCTAGGAAGGGAACATGACTATGCTTACCATGGAGGTAGTGTGTAAACTGAATTTTTTTCTGAATCAATAAAGGAGGTTAACAGAGGAAAAGAATGTCTGGGTTTATTGATCATTCTGCCATTTGGGGATTTTTATGGTATTAATGAAAAGGGAATAAGGATAAATAAGGAGCTTAATAGGCTTTGGATGATGAGTGTAAGGATGTGACTTGGATTTTATGGGAGGAATATTGAACAACAAATGATTTTATAGGGATATAACTGAATAGTGCTCGTCATTTAAAGAAAAATAAAATAATGACTATTTGAATAAAAAGCTGAAATAATTAGTAAAAGCAAACAGTGCCTAAAGTAACATTGGAAGAAAATGACATAATGAAAGAAAGCAGGATAGTTATTGCTTGCAGAAAGAACTTTATGAGAAGAGTAGAGAGAAAATTAAAGCATTATTAAAAAGTAAACTCTACATTTGAAAGAAAAGAAAGAATAGATGACCACCTTATTAGACACATTTAATAAAATGGAGGATGATGTGATAGAATTGTTATATAATGAGCCTGGATTAAGAAAAGAATAGGCATGAGAAGAAAGGTATAGAAATAGCATGTTAATGTATGGGCTTCTTAACTACTAGTCAAAGCAAGGTAGCTTGAATGTCATAATGTTCATCTGAAGCTGTCAGATATCATCTTTGTCAAACTAGCAATGTATCAGTAGCATTGTACCATCAAGATTACAATATTTAGTTATACAAGGTAGCAACACAGAGCATATATGGTAGTACTTTATGATAGTTGCAGCAG
The DNA here is from genome assembly GCF_019279795.1 of Protopterus annectens. NCBI lineage: Eukaryota > Metazoa > Chordata > Ceratodontiformes > Protopteridae > Protopterus > Protopterus annectens. Next base: position 122,710,230 of record NC_056726.1, on the reverse strand, counting down.
CTTTTGCTGAACTGCTTATTGGTACAGTAACTACTGACACAACCATTCACATGCAATGTCAGCAGTTTGGTTCTCAGAAGGTTCTTATGTTCTTTTTTTGTTTTTTATTTTAACATCATTTAATTTCAGTCATTCAATATCATGAATGTCTCTGGGGGATACCACCTGACTTTCTTTCTTTATTTACAGTAGGGGTTACTGCTGTAGTCTGATTCAATGATTTATTTATGGTGTACAATGGAGATTACTGTCTGATTTACTTTATTTATTTATTTATTTATTTGGTTATTCATGTGGATGTTGCTGTCTGCTTTATTTACTAACTCATCTGTGTGTCAAAGATCCAAAGCTACAAATACTTTGTTCTGCAAGAAGGATTTTCGACATCTGCAAAATGACATTATGCCATTCAAGATATCTTGCTTTGATTAGAGGTTAGTTTACTGAATGTATGTAAGTGTAAATGTTCAAAGGAAAATAAATGATATACATGAATGAGAAGTCAAAAGAATAATGAATATTCTAGAAATTAGGTAAAAAAGGATATTACTTTTTATAACAAATGAGCGTTGTTTTGAGTTGGATAGATGAAAACGGTGTTATAGGAATGGGTTATATTTTTATTAGAATTTGGTTGAAAAAAATATTTTTGGATGCTCAGTAGTGATTAAAATAGTTAAAACAATGAGAAGGTGAGGGAGATAGTAATATATTTTATGTGAACAAAAGTGATGAGGGCATATTTCACTATACAACACTGATTATAATTTTGTTAATGAAAATATTACTAGTTAGAAGTATGAAATGTATGCAACAGGTATTTTGTCTGAAGTGATCTATGGGGTGCCAGGAATGTAAATGAAAGAGATGGTAATCTGATCTTCCAACTCTTCCAGTCTTACTGCTATATAAACCCTGTGTCTTATAAAGGTCCTGCTTGTGTTGCTCAGGCTCTGGATTGCATTGCATAAGTGGAAATTCCTTAAGATTCCAAGAGCAGGATAAGTTATTTATTACACTTATTTCACTGAACTGCACTTGTGAAACACTTATAATTGTGCTATACAGTTCATCCACTACATTTTGCACTGTTATAAAGTTTTTTTTATTGTTTCACTGCATTTATGTACTATTTTACTCTGTTTTAACATTACTTAACTGTAAACTGCTTTTTCATACCGAGAGTTGTATTTTCTGTTTGTGTGTGCTCTGTCCAAGCTTTCCTGTGCATTTTAGATTGTCTGTTTGCAGTTAAAAGCATTCCTGAGTGTGCTCCTTGATCTGTTTAAAATTTTAATTTAGTGGCTACAGCTATGAACTGTAATAGTGTGCATTACTATAATTGCATTTTTTATTTAATTACTAAATTGTAAACTGCTTTTTCATGCCGAGGCTTGTATTTTCTCTTTGTGGGTGTTCTTTCTATGCTTTTAAAGTGAGGTTTCTGTGTTCTGCTCAGGTGGCATAATCTTGATAGAGGCCTGTTGTCTAGGCTGGTAGTTTTGTTTGAGTTTCCTGTGTTTCTGGCAGCCATTTTCTGCTGATTGTCTTCATTATTATTGAGAGTAACAAGGCCTCCTGACCTTCTGTAGTATGAGTGACTGGGTAATAGCAGGGGATGAGTAGTAATCTGATCTTCCCACTCTTCCAGTCTTACTGCTATATAAACCCTGTGTCTTATAAAGGTTCTGCTTGTATTGTCAGGCTCTGGATTGCATTGTATAAGTGGAAATTCCTTAAGATTCCAAGAGCAGGATAAGTTATTTCTTACACTTATTTCACTAAACTGCACTTCTGAAACGCTTATAATTGTGCTATACAGTTGATCCACTACATTTTGCACTGTTATAAAGTTTTTATTTATTGTTTCCTGCATTTATGTACTGTTTTATACTGTTTTAACATTACTTAACTGTAAACTGCTTTTTCATACTGAGAGTTGTATTTTCTGTTTGTCAGTGCTTTATGCAAGCTTTTTCTGTGCATTTTTGTCTGTTTACAGTTAAAAGCATTCTTGAGTCTGCTTCTTGATCTGTTTAAAACTTTAATTTAGTGGCTGCAGCCAGGAACTGTAATAGTGTGCATTACTATAATTGCATTTTTTATTTAAATTACTAAATTGTAAACTGCTTTTTCATGCCGAGGCTTGTATTTTCTCTTTGTGGGTGTTCTTTCTATGCTTTTAAAGTGAGGTTTCTGTGTTCTGCTCAGGTGGCATAATCTTGATAGAGACCTGTTGTCTAGGCTGGTAGTTTTGTTTGAGTTTCCTGTGTTTCTGGCAGCCATTTTCTGCTGATTGTCTTCATTATTATTGAGAGTAACAAGGCCTCCTGACCTTCTGTAGTATGAGTGACTGGGTAATAGCAGGGGCTGAGTAGTAATCTGATCTTCCCACTCTTCCAGTCTTACTGCTATATAAACCCTGTGTCTTATAAAGGTTCTGCTTGTATTGTCAGGCTCTGGATTGCATTGTATAATTGGAAATTCCTTAAGATTCCAAGAGCAGGATAAGTTATTTCTTACACTTATTTCACTAAACTGCACTTCTGAAATGCTTATAATTGTGCTATACAGTTGATCTACTACCTTTTGCACTGTTATGAAGCTTTTTAATTGTTTCACTGCATTTATGTACTATTTTATACTGTTTTAACATTACTTAACTGTAAACTGCTTTTTCACACTGAGAGTTGTATTTTCTGTTTGTGAGTGCTCTATCCGAGCTTTTCTGTGCATTTTTGTCTGTTTACAGTTAAAAGTATTCTCGAGTCTGCTCCTTGATCTGTTTAAAACTTTCATTTAGTGGCTACAGCTAGGAACTATAATCCTCCTCATTAGCACTCTTCAAGAAAAATCTTGATGATTGGATGGGTAATAGGAAATTCACCCCGGGGATCACTTCTGTGGTTCTGCTAGACAGGTGCACAGGAAAATAATTTTCTTGGGTGGTGAAAGCCAGGGTACCTTTTTAGCTAGGCTTGTATAGCCCTAGGGCCAATAGCCTCGTACCTACCTATGAACCTATAATTGTGGTCAAATGAGCTCTGGAGAAAATAATGAAAAGGGAATGAGAGGTTAGTATGACTGCTTGTAAAAGAGCTCAGATTTTATTTTTTTGTATCTTAACAGTGTTTGGGGAATATTACAAGCTTATGGTTTTGTAAGATAGCTACTTCTTTATTTAGACCAGTTTATGAAGTGTTATAGGTTAAACTGTTAAATGGATGAGTGAGTAAAAATGGATAAGGTGAGTGAGGCAGTTGTTCCTTTTATGTTGAGTATTATTTTGTTTAGCAATGAATTCTGCAATTTATAGACACGAATAAGCTTAAAGGTGGCTATAGTGGGAATGAAAGGTGGAAATAGTGATTTCAAGGATTTTTGCTTATGCAGATGATATGGCATTGATTGTTATAATAAACTATGAACTGCGTAGCTGCTGAAATAAGTAGAACTAAATTTAGCTTGTGTTGGGTTGAGTACAAATAAAGAAGCATATAAAGGGGTAGAAGATGCTATTAAGCCATATAGTAGTTATTCTACAATGAAGGACATTAAAGACTTAAGGGTAGATTTTCGTAGAAAGTAAACTGATGAAGAACTGAGTTATAAAGTTATTAAGAAATGAAAGAAGTTGCAAAATTGGAAAGTAGTTAGGATGCATTTCACTATGAAGATTATTTAATTAATGAGACATTGATATTTCTATCAGGCTATTTGCCAAGTGCAAAAAGGTAGAAATGAATACTGAGTATTATTTTTAATTTATTTAGAGGTCAAGTTTAAAAGGAATGGGCTTGTTGTATCAGGATTTTTTGTATCATTGTTTATGAATTTTATATTAAATAAATTAAAATAGAAGAAGAGCAATGTGTTGGGGAAATTATTGTATAGAAAATATTGGGAAAGTTTAAGTAGGTGTAAGAAAAACATGATTATGATTTCAGAAGAGTTTCAACAATTTCAGATACGTTGATTTATATGGAAGTTAAGTTTGTACAGTTTAGGAAAATACTAATGTTTTATTATTATATTATTTTATTATATATAATTATATTATTTTTTATATTGCATTATTATAAAAGATACTTTGGGAGAATGATAGACATGAATGATCGGATAAAGGGAAGCCAGAAGGAAAAAAAGAAAAATGGAAATAAATGGTCATATAAAAAGTAAAGGAATGAGATGTGATTTTTGTGATGAACATCTTTAAACAAATTGTCGGTGAAAGAACATATGAAATTCAAAGTGTATGATGAAAGGAAGTGTAGGTGAACAGACATGTTTTTATAAACTGCAGAGGAGTAAAGGGTTTTGAGGAAAAGGCTTGCAAAATGTATACTATCACACTCTTGAAACCCTCAATCCTGAGTCCATAATATTGAAACATCAAAATGCTGATAACCACAATATCAAACTCCTGTACTCACCCTCCCCTTCAAGACCCATGTTAACACACTTGCTCCTGGGTTTGCAGTGGCAGGGGGAGTCAGTATTTTTTTTTTCTATAAAGGTCTTAGGATTATGGGTTTCAAGATTGCGGGCTTCAGGATTCTCATAAACCCTTACATAATATACAAAGACTGAGTAAAGAATATTGTGATGATCTGAGGTAGTACCATCTGTGCCAGGGAGAGTAGGGTAGTACATGTTTAACATATGTCAGCATAGCTGGCTGGAGTTTTGTAAAGAATTTTATGTCATTTGACTATAACACTAATTTGTACAGATGCTTATGTTAAAAATGCATTTGTAAAGTTGGTTGTGTTAAAAATGCATCAACTGTGGGTCCTGCTGGACAGAAAAGAAATATACATGTATGTCAGGCAGCATTATTATAACTGATTAAATTTATTTGTTTTTACAGAGAATTCTGGAAGGAAAGAGGTTAATCTCAGTCCAGCTAATTTTGAAAAACAGGTTGAAAATTAAATGGCTTGGTTTAGGCCATAAAGATTTATCTTACAGGTCTAATTACAACCAGAGACAAAAATGTCTTTGAAAACCAATATTACAAGCTTTCTATGTTGTCCTTAGGGGTGAACTAATTGCTACTCTAGAAGGGTGGAAGTTTTTGAAATTGTTTTATAGCTTTCAGATGCTGCAGTGGATCTTAGCAATGCCCTGGGTGAATTGTACCAGAGTCAAGTGACCAGATGTGATGTAATTCTATAGCCAGCACTGAACTGATTTTTTAGATATTAGTGAGATATGATGGAACTCTTGCAGCAGCACTTTGTTTTCTAGAAACTGACAGGAAAGATCTCTTACAGAGATCTCACACAACCTCACACCTCATCTTGCCTTGCTGTACTAAGCAACTCAACAGTCATCATCTTGCCTTGCTGTAGCAAGCAACTTAACTAGAGAGCAGTAATTCTTTAATCAGTCAGGAAAATATAGTGAGATTAGTTAAGTATTGTTTTTCTGCATCTGTGTGAATCTATCCAATTGTGTTATATATCTTCTGTAACTGAAACTCGAGTGTTTATCGTAACTAGATATTCAGTATTCTCATGTTTTCTATTTTATTATTTATTATTAAATATTTCTATACCCTTTACTGTAGCTGGTCTTTTAGAGAATACTTTTAACATCTTAAGAGTACTTATGCTTATTTTAGTGACACTGTGGCCACTCCTGAAAGACTTGCTGCATTAGTCAAACTCTGTCATATATACTAGTATTAATTTTACTCAGTATAATTGGGTACCCTTGTAAGAGCCTTAGAGTAGCTGACTGCTGACAGCATAATTACCTTATAGTCTGGGCAGAGGGGGCACAGCTGGTAAATATGTGCCAGCCTTTCCTAGGTGTGTATGTCTGTGTGTGTGTGTGTGTGTGTGTGTGTGTGTGTGTGTGTGTTTGAGATAATCAAATATCTAAGTGTGTATGTCAGCTACTTGGTACAAGGACACAAAGTTTCAAAGTGGTCAGTCTGAAGTCTTGTTTGGGGCCTGGTGAGAGAGACAGAGAGGGTCTACGCCCACATCTGGAGTGTGCTCCCTTTGTGCTCTTAAAGGAAATTGTGCTTGGTGCAAAGAGGTACATCTGAAAATACTGTGTCTATCCATTTTTGTTCCTAGTGGCCATTCCTCACCACTGACACCGGTGATGCTCCTTGATTATTGGGCTGGGGTAAGGGCTGTCACATATGTAAATATGGATGTTATGATATATGGGGATTATAAATATGAATGGGACAATAGAGCATAAGTTGACTGAGTTTTTCTTTTTTATGGGAATTATTTATTTGATTGTGAAGATATCAATAGATTATATATAACAAAAAATGTTATTTCAATGTGACCATTAACATATTGAATTTTCAACTATGACACGGGTGAGGGGATTGAAAGCTACAAATGAATTATGTTTTAATTGAAAAAAGACCAGTCAGATGGCTATCAACCCATGCATCAAATCTTTTCCATGCATGGGTTAAAATTACTGCAGGTGACTTTGAACTCATATTGACTTACAGATCCCTACTGTCTTACAGACTTTTAAAGTCAACAGTTTGTTACTATATTAAAATGTAATTTTACAGGGAAAAGTTAGGAAACACAAAAATACTTAAAAAGGTAAATTAATAAAAACCCACACCAGACCCCAGAAATATGCTTCTTGGCCCAAATACATTTCTAATTCTGCATAAAAAACAATAATAAAAAGAATAATAAAAAGTAGAATAAAACTGGAACCACTGTTGTGACCAAACCTAACTCACTTTACAGTAATATAAGCAGTAAAGTCTCCTGATCAAGAACAGTAAAAGACATCCAAAAGGGTAAAAAATGCAACCTTTTGAAGAAAGTGAAAGTATAAACCCCATAAACAAAAAAATGAGGCAGTATTGGAATGGACGGGACATACATTACATGTAGCAAAAACAGAGGTACAACAATAGATAAAGCCACTCTAACTAATGAGTCCAGCTACACAGACACACACACACACACACACACACACACACACACACAGACACACACACACACGCACACACGCACACACACACGCACACACACACACACACACACACACACACACACACACACACACACACACACACACACACACACACACACACACAAATCCTGAAAAATCTTGCCAGGTATTCTTTGACTTAAAAGAAAAATCTAGAGATACAGTGCACATAAAATTAAAGCACCACATTTGATAAAATGCATATTAAAATAGAAATAAAATGCACATAAAATATACCTCTGAAACCAAGTCAAAGAAAGTCAGCAAGCATATCATTAACTAAACTAAAGAGAAAAATAGTGGGGCTGGGGGACAATTATGACTTGCATACATGCATTTTCAGTTATTTGCAGTTACAACCCAAATAACAATCATTACAATTTTTGCTTAGATGAAAGCATTGTTAGCTAAGCCAATTAAAAATGTTAAAGAAGCATTACTGATTGCATCTGTCTTTCATTTCTTGGAAGTGTCACTAAAATAATTAGTCGCATGGATATGTCTGAGGCTCACTTTTCAGGAAAACAATATACATGATGGTAAAGTACTGTGCTACTGATATGTACCTGTCAAAACTCAATTGAGGTGTGTATACTCTTAGCACCTGTTTATAAAGTGAACTGTGATAGAAACCTCCCATAAATATTTACCATGAAAAATTCAAACTAAACTTCCACATAGTCCTTCAGGCTTCACAACACCTTGGGGCATGCAGTAATGCTAATAGCATGCATACCTCCTCTGTACCTTATTGCATACTTAACTCAGTAAACAGTGATAACCCTAATTCACCATGTGTGCCATTTTCTTGTTGGCCAGTTTCAGAATGTGATAGTTCACACAGTTTTCTGTACATCTGCATTACTTGCGTCACTAAGGATGTGCAATTTTGCACATCATCAGATCCAAATTTAACTTAAGCAATTGTTACACTGTGCCTAGGTATTTGCAGCTTTGCATGCACTTTGGTCACTTTTAGAAGCAATGTATCAATCAATGCAGTATCTTAAGACAGTATACTGCGACTTTCAGGGATATAAACTTAGTAGCAAATCACAGAGACTGCATTTCTGTGTCTTTCTTCTTATGTTCATGAGACAGCTGTCTTCCATAAGGCATATCTTGAAGTGACTCCTCAGTCTTTTGCCCCAGCATTCCCAAGCACCTGGCATACCCTCCAGAACTGGGTCCATCAAACAGGGAAATATCAGGTGTCAATGACTGAGAAAGTGAGCAGATATGAGGTTGGGGTGCCTTTGTGAGGCACCATTCTGATAGCTGCAGATTTTTTTATGCACTATCCCCTGCACCAGTTAATAACCAGTATGGCATATGTATACAGATACTGCTTGATTATGTATAGAAACATCAAGAGCTTCTAGTCCTTTTGACCTGAAATCTCTCCCTTTCTTTTCCTTGAAAAAAAGTAGTGTGTCGTAAATGCCACTCCAGCCTATTCCCCATTGACTCCTCAGTGTTCAGTTTCACTAAATTAACTCTGGCTTTATTATTTAGATTCACTATTGTACTTCTGCTTCCCAGTGGTGAACTGGAAGGCACCTATCCAAAGAGCTTTATCTATATTGCATCTACATCTATCTGTCTACCTCTCTGTCTGTCTGTATTTCTGTCAGTGCATACAGAAACACCAATCTAGTTGTCTACTTCTGTATCTATATTGTTGTATGCTATTGTGATTAAAACTAAAAGAAACTAACCGGCAGTGACTGCAAAAAAATAATGTGAAGAGATCTGAGAAGCAAATAACTGAAGGTGACATATTGAGAAATTCTGGGGAAGAATGGACTATCCAGAAGTGATTTCTGTAGGTTCTTACTATGCTTAGAAATTACCTACAAATTAAAATGCTGTACATCTTAATCATTAAAAATAAATTTTTTGATAGTATTATGAGAACTATATTTCATTCAACACAGTGCTTAAAGGGGTCTATATTAATTAATTGAAAGAAAACATCATCAAACGGCATTTCATCGGAAATGCCATTCATCATCCCCCCCCCCATGTAGGGAGCTGCACCACCACACCAACTGCTAATTAGGTATACCAACTCTGAGATCACACTACATTGGGGAAAGGGGCAAATTTCCTGATCCCTTTTGTTATGTGGTCTCAGTCAGAATGGTTCAATGAACAGCATTTCCGATGAAATGCCATGTGATTATGTTTCCATTCGATGAATTAAATCCCTACATGCCCCCCCATAAAGTATAGTTTGCATTTACATAGACAAGTAGCTAGCCTGTGTGACTTGCAAATAAGTAAATGTTTTAGCAAACAAAAGAAAGAGAAATTGACAATATTCTGGTTTCACTTATGTAATGCACACATAATTATTTGCACGTTTGACCCAGTAGATCCTGCTAGGTGAGTCTCCAGTCTTCACTTTAAAACAACCTTATATAAATCTCCAGATTAAATCTTAATATCTAAAATAAAGGCGTGGACTAATAAAAGTAAATGCTGGTTCTATGTATTACCAAAGAATGCTTGAGTCTTGGGTAACATTAGTATTAAGCAATAATCCACAACTGAGTGTGGGTATCCCAGGATTTAGTCATAGATGGTGTGGTTTGATCATGGATTTGAAGCCCTGAGTGATTGAACAAAGGTGACAGTGGATAAATCCTGGCATAACCACACCCATTCATGGATTATTGCTATTATATCATGTAAGCATTTAACTAAGAAGCTGCATACCCTTCTTAAAATTATTTCGTTGTATGATGGCACTTCATTGTTCCTCTGCTTCTTCTACTCTGTAGTGATGTATTGCACATGCATAAGACATGTACGCCTGCATGCTTGCACAGTACATAACCATTGCAGTAGGGTAGATGGGGGAATCTAATGTAAAATTTTTCATTATTGACCACACAGAAGGGATGTAGCAAAAAAAATGAGGAAAATCAGGGGTGTTCTGTAAAATTTTGGATAGTTGAGAGAAATGGCTACAAACAGAATGATCGATTGTACTGTCAGTAACCATACTGCAGGACTTCCGTGTTTTTTCTGATATTTAACGGTCTGAGTGTTAAAATATCATTTGAATGGCGATAAGGAGCTTATTCCTATAGAAAGCCAGCTGTTCGAGAACACTTAAGCAGCAGGACTTCTTTGTATTGAGAAACACTCAAGTTATAATGAGCACTCTGAGTGCCCAATCAGCATGCATGTTTTGGAATACTAATAATCTTTTATTATATATTTATTCTGAAACTCTCAGTAGTAGCATATACATGTTATCTTGTTTATAGTCAACAGTGACTTGTTTTAAGTATCACAGTCCCATGACATTAGAGTTATACTGAGTGAAATGTAATATCTTTATCAGTATCATAAACAAAGTGAAGTGATTGCTGAAAGTGTAATTTTGAAACAGGTTATGAACAATCTTGTTCTAAAAATTTGGTGAGCATGTTTCACTGCATACAGTGCATGTTTTACATTTTACGCAGAAATGAGAAAAGTTTGACTTCCCTGTTGTCCATCGAGAGGGCTGTTGATATGTATATAGTTCAATATTTTGTCTCATTTGGTCTTCTAATGAAAGGAACATTTAGTTTTTTCTTCTGATTCAGCATTTTGATGTAGGAAATAAGAAAGAACTAAAAGGTGTATTGGGAAAAATGGTATTTTTTTAATTTCTGCTGTATGAGAAGGTGTTCTGTTTTTCTTAAGGCTTAATGGGTCAGTTAATTTTTTTTGAACTTACAGTGTTCATTTGGATTTGCTGTCTTTAGTTATTTTTTTGTGCACAGCTTCATATAAGAAATATAATTATTGAACATGGCTGGTCTTCCATTGTGTAAAAACAAATGTTGTTGTGTTTGGGCAGTAGTGACAATATTTGTCTTCTTCCTCACCTCTTCAGTTTTGTTCTTCATAGAGTAACATAACATTGTGTTATTTCAATTATTCAACTGAAAGTCAAGACAATAATGTGAGTTTTCAGTGTTATATTCTAACTGCATTATGTATAGTTTGTTAGTTGAATCTATCAGTCTTGTTCTAACAGCATTAAATAATGTCTCCACATAAACATCTGCAGAGCAGCACTGGTTGAACCCTAAAGGACATTTCACTTAATGGCAGTCATTGCCATTTCATTGTTTCAGCAGTGAGGTGGATAATGCCTTGATAACCTACTTAATAAGGTCTAAATGGATGAAAATTCAACTTGTTGATTAAGCCTCACCAGTTTTAAACACCCTGATCCCTGTTCTCCACAGAAAATCAGTGCCCAGGAGATTTCTATTTGTTTGCCAGCAGGCTGCCTGAATTATTGCGAGGTGTGTCTATCCATGTAGTTTGTATATGTTTGGGAGGCATAGAGGGTTTTCCCCATGCAAAAATGTTTTTAATGAAAATTGCATCAAGTGGAAGGTTCAACCAGTTGTTTTAAATTAGCTGAACCTGTGCTGAATATTATCTTAATGAGATATATAGGGACCAACATGCCCACAATGTAGCCATTGACAGCTTTGCTGGACTAAACTTTAGAATTACAAGAAGCATTTAATGTACATCTTCAGCTGATACAATTACCCTGACTTGCTAGTATATTCCATCCCACAGTGTCAGTTATACAGTCATCAGCATGGCAGCAGTTGTACAGCTGAAGTGAATACCTGACTATATTCACTCCCTTCGGAGGTCTTCAGAAAAAAAAACACTATGCAGACCAGTAAAATTAGCACTGCTGTCTGCACACACTCACACACACCCACACGTGTCACAACTATATACACACATACTCATACATGGACAAACATACAGACAACACACACACACACATACACACACACACACACACACACACACACACACACACACACACACACACACACACACACACACACATGCACAAGCATTGTATTTTCTTCTATCTGAATTTATTTTAATTGTCCTTACTCACTAAGGATGATATACCTGGATTTGTTTACTCCATAAGAAGCACTTCAGAAACCTTTTATAGATTAATAAAGACAATTAGACAATGTGTGCTCATGCTGAGTTTTTCCAGATTTCTGTTTTTAAATTGCTTTAATTTCCTTTGTCCCAAATGGCACTGTCATTGTGAGGTAAGGGGGTGTGCTAACTTTCTCATACAAAGGTTCAAAAAATGTTTTGTATCGCAATGTTGTGCCAGTGCAATGACGCATGTGCATGATTTCCCCCTGAATTTCTTTGTTTTTATTGTTCTTTTTACCCACTGCACTTGTGGGTGTGGGATATGCCTGGATGCTTTCATTGCCTCACAAGCTTTGTTCAAAATTTTTGTTAATCACTGTTATCAGTTTAGTATTCTACAAATAGATAGCTTTATTTCTAACTGTTTTTATTCTAGTCACAAACTGCATTTATGAATATGTACTAGGGGGAAGCTAGTGGGGTTTCTAACTAGCTTATAATGTCCAGATATGCACTGATAGTAGAGAGAAATAAAGTTCTGATTATTGTCCAGGAGATACAGGATGCAGTGGCTTAAGCTTTTGATGTAGCAAGCAGAAGAAGATAGGCATATCCATCACTGGGAAGTGAAGGACTATAATTATTGTGAGTGCTGTCTATCTTAACCTAAAGGAATCCAGGACAAGAAGAGACAGCTGGGCTGATATTGCAGGCTGGCCTGGAGATGTATCTATTCAAGGCCTGAGGTGGATGTATTCCCAAGGCTATGCCTCATTGCCCACATAGCCAAAAAGGATGTTGTTATGCAAGAAGATAGGGTTAGGGCAATAAACTTCAACAAAACAACCTGTCTCTATGAGTAGCAATGGAGGGTCCTCTATTCACTTTATTGTCAGGTCTTCATGGCTACCAGATGGGTGTCCTAGCAAACTCAGCTCAGGAGGTACAAATACCAGGTGTTTTCAAAATGTGTGCTTGTACACACTATAGTGGGAGAAGACAATGGAGCTTACATAGTGTCATACTGCCAAAGACACTTACCAGACCCTTAATTAAGAGATCCTGCTTGCATAAAGAAAACAAATAAAATTCACTTTCCCTTACTATTTCTGGGTGGGGAGAACATAACTTGCATTTCTTCAGTCAAGCTCTATAACTGATATCATTGAAGCTCACTTCCTGCAAGCAACAGATTCTCCTTGCAAGCTTTTCTTACAAATATATGCACACACTCTGTACTTAATTATATCCACCTATTACTTAAAACCTGTCACCTAAGATCACTACAACAAGGCATGTAACAGCTGAGTAAAATCTCAGAGAAAGCAATGCAATTTTGTTTGGATTTCATAAGCTTTGCAGCTTAGTCAACAAAAATGAGACTTAAATGGTCCTGATGGGTGGTTAACTGAAAGTAGTGTGGTCCATAAAATATATTGAGATCTGGCTTAATTATTCTCTTACCATTGTCAATGACATCAAAATGTAGGAAATAAAGTTACATCCATACTCTATGCATGTATGCCTGCAATAGCAATACTAATCTCTTGACTAAGAAGAGCAGGCTTGCAATAGGCAGGGGTATAGAAATTCACATTCTTGAGTACTTTTTGCCAATTATTGGCTCCATCTTTTTCCAAAAGCCTAGGCAAATGACAAATACTTTAAATCTACCTCTGTCTCATAACTGATGGAGCTGGTAGGATACTTCATCATTGCTTTAAAATCAAGCAAGCAGTTTTTCTTCCAACTTACCTTAAACTTACTTGTCTTGTTAAAATTCTTTTATATGAACTCCTCTTTATGAACCACTGTAAGGTCCTACAGCAACTTATTACTGCCAATCAGGATTCCATACGTCCTTGATGTTCCACTTTCACTGCTCACTTTTTTATTGCAAGTTCATTTTGCTCTCATTCCTGATCACGTGAAAGACTTCCTCTTACTGAACTCATATGATGTTCCATTCTTTCCTGTAATTGACAACCATGTAGGCGACCATTATTCAGGCAGCTACAAGGTGGTATCTGCCTCTGTTGACATCCTGGCAATGAGGTTATATGATATAGGCCATACCTCCTTCCAGTTGTTAGGAAAAAATGGCCCACATCACCTCAGGGACCACTATGCCTTTCAATGTACAGTACACTCAACAATGAGCACTGCCACTGAAGTGCCTTAGTAGGTAAATACCTACAAAGGTGATTCTTTGCATTGCCACCCCTTCACCAAGGGATTAATGCATTGTATGGGTCTAGATCCACTCCCCGTCTCTTAACATGAGCATGACCTACCTTTCACATGACCCTTGGCAATCATCCAAGCTGATAATTGAACCCAGATCATTTCAACCTTAGTTTGAGCGTTGTCCTTTAATGTCAGCTGAGATGACTATGGATTTTTCTCTTAACACACCATTTTTCTTAATTTTTTGAATTGTCAGAAGTTTAGTCCAGCTATCTGGAACTCCTTTCTAGATATCCTTTGCCAGCTTCCTACCTTTTTTTTCTTTCTCCAAACAACTGAAACATAACAAGATTGAAAATAAGTTTCTTTTTGGGAAGGGTTTCCCCCCTTGCAGCTAAGCACTAGCTGCCTGCAGAGTCTCTCCTCATCCACTGGCTCTACATGGCTCTCCTTTTCTCTACAGACTAATTCTGACCAGGCTTGTGACCAGTGAGATCAAACCACTTGAGGCAGCATCATACTGCTGAAGAAGGTGTTTGGGTATTGCCCTAACTTCCCATCCCTTTGTGTGCGCTCATACATCCTGGGCCAGCCATACAATGAGACATGTTGTCATATTGCCCTGGCTCTGTGTCTCAACCAATCCCTACATAACACTTTAGGTAATGCTTTTAGTACAACCCTTGACCACCCTAGCAATCAACTATAGGCATGTCTAATGTTATCCCCACAGTATGGGCATGCCTACCCTCTCTTTGAATGCTCTTGTGATGCCTGAGCTGTTAATCCAAACCAGGTCACCTGGACCATTCTCAGGGCTTTATCTCCTTATGCCATAGTGTTAGGTGAAAAAAATTGAAGTGTTTCTGTTCTGTTTTTAGATTAATGCAATGATTTTGTTTTGTGACCTATTGATCATTTAAGCTTACTGTTTCCAGTTCCTCCATGGCTGAATTCTGGAACATAGTGTTGAGAAGTATTAGTATTTCCCACATACATATTTATGTCAGTTTTCCTATTACTCATCTGTGCATGTATCGTGCATTATATGTTTTTATTTATAGTCATGTTTAGTTTTACTGTAACAAGGCATGACTAAAAAGGGGCCCTGTAGTTCATTTTGCTTACCTGTCAAAATAACTAACTAAATAAATAAATATGTACATACATAGAGCGTTGACCCTAGTTAACCATTTTCATACTCAGCCCAGGTGTACATGCACATTCAAAACAGAAACAAAATTAATAATATATGCAATTGCAATTCAACAAGGAAGATATATGGGAATATGTACAAAGACATTTCAAATAGGAGTATATTAATTGAGAAAAAGCATACAAAACCAGGTTGAGGGGCAGAGTATCTTATTCATTAATACTTGTAATAGGATTATAGTTATTCAAGGGTGAACTTATATGAGTCAATGAGAGAGACATACACAACTAGAGATGGAACTGAAAGTAAACATTTAGTGTTAGGAGTCAATTTTAAGTGGGTAGACTGTCCTGCCCAAGTAATGATTCCTTTCTAGAAACACCTTCTCAATCAATGTGTGGACTGTGTTTCTTTCTGTAATGGAAGTGATGCTGTTCTCACAGTCCAAGTCCTTGGCATCAATGAACATGCTCTGTGTAACTTTGGCATCTTTGATCTTAGCAGCAATTTTCTTTCTCCCCTGTGGAAACCATCCATTCCAACAACATTGGAAATCTGTAATCTGCTCCCATTTTTTAACTTTTATTGCTATGGTTCCCATATCAAAATTAAGCTTGATTGATAAATTAGTGCAAAAGGAAGAATAAGAGAAAGGGAAGAAGTAGTTGAAAAAATGCAAAAGTTGGTGTCGACAAAGTAGCTGTATAGTAGCCAGTAATATAACAGGCATTTTGATCTCATAACTTTTTCACTGAAATTAAAAAAAAAAAAAGTGTCAGCTGTACACTGAGCACTGGAGAAATCAGATAGACTTGATGGCCCATTTGTATTTTCCAGTGTTTTCGAAGTGTGTGTGTGTTTGTGTGTATGTGTGTGCATATGTGAATGCATGTGTGCCTGTGTGTGTGTGTGTGTGTGTGTGTGTGTGTGTGTGTGTGTGTGTGTGTGTGTGTGTGTGTGTGTGTGTGTGTGTGCGTGTGTGTGTGTGTGTGTGTGTGTGTATGTGTGTGTGTTTATAACAATGTAGCCCCTGGGGGGGTCTTCTGTGAAGAGCCTGCATGTCCTTCTTATACTCATGTGGGTTTTCTCTGGGTGCCTGTGTGCTCCGCTTTTCTCCCACATTCCAAGGACATGTCATATGATGAATCAGGGACTATAAATTGCCCATAGTTGTGAGTGCACATCTGTGTGGTATTGAATAATTATCTGGTAGCCTACTTCAATTTCCCCCTTTGCCTTGAAAACTCTGTGAGTAGCGCTGGCTGTCTGCAGATTCACTCTTGGAGATGGATACAACTTGGAAGAGATCAAGTGAATGAGCATCTCAGGACAAGAGCCAATGATTCCAAATGCAGCACAACTGTGCTGTCATTCCTTATTGAGTGAGCAGAGATAAAAAAAAATCTCATCTGAGTAGAAATCAACCCTTAGTGGTAGCCAGAGGATCTGCCAGTGACACCAGCAATCATAAGGATGTAGATGGCATTGTCACGTGTCCAATGCCAATGTGCATGAGATATTTTGAGAAGACTGTTTCCTTACTTTAAAAAAGAAAATCAAAACATGATGTCATGTTGACCACTTATGGGTACCCAACCCAGTGGAACAGGTCAGTGATTTTGTAAAAGGATCCAATCTTCACTGCATTCCCTGTGCTGATGACCCAGAATAAGTATGATGATATTTCCAGGTTGAAAAGGAGGGTCATTTGCATGTCACCAAAATTTGCATTGCATGCACAACATTGGTTGAGTAAAACTGGAGATATGTAGTCCTTTTTATCAGGATGTATCACCAGACTGTGGTGGCAACTCAAATTAACATTAGCAAATAAAAATAATTTGAGCTATTAAATTGTTTTAATGTACTAAATACTAATGTGGCTTTTAACATGGTAGGATTCTACTGGTGTTAGGTACACTAGAGTTGATTTTCTTAAGTAAATGCAAGCAACTATGAAAAAGGAAGAAATGTAGATTGAAACAGAATTTATGCAAATTATCAATCCAAGAAAATTCATCACAGACTGGGGTTAACAAGAAAATTAAATAGTGAACATGAGGTTTCTCATTTCTAATTCATTGCACTCCTATGCACACTGCCTAACTCTTCTTACTTTTGTACCTATAGAATAACAACCAAAATATAATTTATTTGTCTTAATTGTGAAGTCTATTAAGAGGTTCTATGTTTTGCTTATGTCCATCTGACATTGTTAGAATAAATGGTTTATTTTCTTGCATGCTTGTTCTTTACTCAGTGTATCAATATATCTAATGTTATGATGTTATGGAAAACATTTTTGTGTAGTAGGTAGAAAAAGAGTAAATATTTACATGCTGTCTCTACAGTCTCTAACAGCAAAAGCCCGACTGTCTCCAGATGTATTATACAGTTCAAAAGCATTTTTTATATTGCATTTCTAATTGTAAGTAATTGACTTGGAATTGGTTCACCAAGTACTTCTTTAAGTCAAGTAATCAGGGAGAGAATTAAATATTGCTGAATACGGATGCACACAGCTATTATATTCAAATGGGTTAACAGTCATGAAGTCAACACGTTATGCAGAACACAACAATGAATATGGATCTTGCATGCCAGTTTGTTGTTTTGTAAGGCAATTGCAACAGCTGAAACTGTCAGATAATTTGTTGCAGAAGATACATGATCTGATGCAGAGACAACAAAGGCTTGTATGAGATCATTTATTCATGCCTAGTAATCTGTTTTACTAATTTTGTATATTGCTGGCAAGATACGCTGCTGCCAAGATTCTTAGAAGTACAAATCAGACACAAAGCTTTGTTCTTTAAAAATGTGACATTTAAAATAGAGGCATTATTGTTAACTAATGTTGGTATACGCATGCAATATTTAATTTTTTCCTTAGCAATTATTCTGGCACCCCGTGGCTGCTGACCACCTAACCATAATTATGACCATGCTCATTCATTTGTGCATCACCTGGACATAAGGCATTCCTTCAAAAAAAGTAAATTTTTATTAAATAATGAACAACAAATCAAAGATAAACACAAACTTACAAAGGAGCAAATTGGCAAGATAAAGCCATGAACTAAAATGCTGACTATATGGGAAGACTTTATAAGGAATCAAGCATTATACCTATCAAGTATCATGTCTAATATTTGTATGACAAAACTGCATTACAAATTAAACTTATAAACTAGTATATATCATATTGACAATCAACTTCTTCGTCCCCTCAAGCAGTCCATTTCAGAACATGTCTCTTAGCATATCTAGCCCCATAAAAAAGGTTATGGAAGGTTCCTACATGTGAAATAGGTAAGCCCTTTAGCTTATGCTGTTATTGACTGAGATGATATATAGTAAGACTGACCGCTATGAGTACCATTGCTCTACATTTTCTCTCTTGGGAGACCAGGAGACAAAATTATTAAGATGGTCCACTAGCTTGGGCAACCATTGGGTGGGGAACCCTTTCTAAAATTTGAAAATGAAAGTAATGGAAGAAAGGCAAGCCAGTCAAACCCATTCATCTAGTGAGGTCAGCTCAAAGGGGTGGCCAGAAGATTTATAACAAATATCCCAAATATTTATGCTGTGGGTTCCAGTAGGCCTGTCTAGTGGCCCATTGGCTTGCCTCTATAATAACTACCCTCTACAATAACTCCAGCTCCAGCATTGGGCCAGTTACTAGTGATATGCCACAGGGATCAGTACTGGGACCACTCCTGTTCAGAACATACTTCTCTGAAGTCAAGGCTAATATGGAAGGCCTCTGGATGACAAGGTTTGCCAATGACTGCAAGCTGGGTGTAATCACTGAATCTCCCAGTGATGTAGAAATCCTTCAGGAGGGTCTAGAGCAGACACATGATTGGTGACAGAACCATGGCCTAAAACTAAATGTGAAAAAATGCATTTTTATACCCTTTGGGAAGTCAAATACCCCTGTAAATTGCAACATCAATAGTACACCCCTCAGAGTAGACTGAGAGGTAAGAGATGTAGGTACAGGGATAGATAGTAGCCTGAAATTTTGACTACCATGTGTCCACAGTGGTGAGGAAGTCCTTCTATATAACGCAACTTAAAAGTAAAGGTATGGCATCCAGATCATAGGAAATTATAGTTCTGCTGTGATCAGACCTCATTAGACTAATAATAGAGTACAATGTACCATTTGGCATGTACATGACTAGGGATTTATAGCAGCTGACTAAGCACTTACAGAGCCTCAGAGGTTCCTCGCAAAGAAAATACGGGGTGTAAACAATATGTCTTGTGCTGATAGACTAAAAGCCCTATCCCTTTACTCTGCCACCTACTGACAATTAACAGGTGACCTATGCCTGACCTACAAGGCACTCACAAATGCAGCCCTGAAGGAGCTGCTACCCATCGGCATGAGGGTCACTTGATCTAGGAATGTAAAGTTAGTCATTGACTCAAACAAAACATGTTGGAGACACAGCAATGTGTCTAAGAAACTGCCTCTTTTTTGGAACTGGCTTCCCATGCATGTTAAGCAGAGCCCTTCCCTGGCCCTCTTCAAATGCAGTTTGGATCAAGGGATCAATAATCGCAAATCTAATTTTGGCATAGTGCCTATGTCTCTTATGGACAGAAGCAATCTGTAACACTGTTATATTATTGGGATCTTAAACAATTTTGAGACACCAGCTTACAGAATCTTCCTTGAGCAACATGTGTGAACAATCTTTCATATGAATATCTGTGACTGAAAACATGACAGGAATTAATAAAAACATACAAAGCTGCATGGAAATTCAATACCTAGCTAAAAGGATATCAGCCAAGATAAGATAGTTCTTATGTATAATTCCTCTCTTTATCAAGGCAAAATTATCAATATAAATACATATTTATGTTGAAAATAATTCCTCTAATAGTCAGATGCCAGATGTAAACCAGCTATAACATTTCATAGTGGTTCTTAGAACTGTCAGCTCAGCTTGCTATTAGAGAAGAAATAATATGAAAAGGTCACAGCAGACTGGCACAAGGGTCACACACTGACACACTCTTATGTATTGTAACAGCAGGGAATGGCTCTTCTATTAGAAGTTTCATAAACATGTATTAGTCAGCAATTTTACATTTCTATCAAAACACCCCTAAACTATATGTGTAAAGAATAAAGAAAATGTAAAATACATGTTCTATAAAATGTACATATATGTTACAAATATCAAAGAATAAGAAAATGTATTTCATACTTTACCTATAGAATGATGGGAACTGCGGTGGTGCTGCTGTGGTAGTGTAGTCACCTCACAATAAGACGTTGTCCTGTTCGATTCTCAGCTAGAGCGTCTTCTGTGTGGAGACATGGGTGAATGGGCGTACCTTCGTTGAAGGTTGTGCATCAGGGCTGGCAACTCGGCATGTAAAAATCTATTGCCAATCATTAGCGGACCGAAGTTCCGCTGTGGCGACCCCTAACCGGTAAAAGCCGAAAGACGCAACAAGAACCTATAGAATGATGGACAGGAGCAGATTTTGTGTCTTGTATATACGTGCTGCAGATTTTATATGAAGTTTTTATTAAGCCTTTGTATTACTGTGTAAGTTGCAAACTGTCATTAATTCTGAATTATTTAACAGTAATAATAATATAAATATTAACTGAAACTGTAGTAACAATGAATAGTCTTTCTTTTTAGAAAGGGAAGATAATTAATAAGAAGACATGAGAAAGCTAAGCAGGGAATGCTTGTGTCTGTACTTTCTACAAAAAAAAATAAATAAATAACAATTATCTTAGCAGCACTTTTGAAAATAACTGCATGACCAGATTAGGACACAGCGTATGTCTAAGGAGGCAGGACTACATCTTTCAAGAATATATAAAGGCCTGTGCTCATTTGTAATCTTTGTCTGATGCAGGATAAATAAACTGTACTGACCCAACTGAGGTGCTTTGTTTGCTTAGCATTTCTTTTTCTTGTTATTCTAAGTGCCTTTTTCCTCATAGATGCAGTGCTTGTGCACACTAGTGCAGTTTTTGGTGCGGAAACCTGGGAGGAAACAAAGCAGAAAGTGCAGAAGTCAAAAAGTTGAAATAAAGTTGAAATATAGAAAAAAGGTCAGGTGAAGGAAACAAGAATCTAGGGGCTGGATAAGATTTCCTCCATGGGACCCCATCCACAGGAAAGGGGGTAGAAGAAAGGCTGGTCAGCAAATTCCCAAGAAGGGCTTCCTCACTGCCAATAGGGTGAGATCCTACCTTTCTTTTGCTTGTCAATGTAGAAAGCACTAAAGACTTTTTTTCTCCTATAGTTAACTGTGTAATCTGTAATTTAACAGGCATGCAGTTAAAGGAATTTGTATACTAATAAGATTTTTAAATGTGGGGAAGCAAGGCACCACAGCTGTTGAAACCAGAAATGAGACCTGAAAAGTTGAATTACAAAAGTAACAGTGTTAGATACTTAAACCAAGATATTATAACAGAAAAAATGCCTGTAACTAGACCTAAAAATAGATATTTATTAAGATTTGCTAAACCATTTTAAGAAAAGACTTCTCAAAATAAATCAAAAAGGGTTACTGAGAATAGGTCTCAAGAAAAATCTAAATGTTTGTTTTCATTCTCTAAAGGAATAGAGATGTCAAATAAGAATACCCCAGATAAAGCTAAGACATCAAGGCTAATTTTATCTTGTAATTTTCCCAGTTTGAAAAAGTTATAAATCAAGCAGACAATGAAGGTTGTGGCAATTCACAAACAGGGGATCCACATTTTTTATTAGATATTATTCATGTGTGATTCAGTCAAAAGCAACAAAAGTTAAGGAAAAAGAGATACCTGAAGGATGAAAAAAGAAAAGTCCTATTTATAAACTGCCTTCTTTTGATTTATGAATTTACAGAGTGAGGAAAACCAAATCAGAATAATAGAGATTTTGTTAAGAAAACATTAATTCCAGCTCTCTTGCAAGAGTTTTTTTTTTTTGTGTGTACATTTGAGCAGCACAAGACTACAGAAGCTTTGTCCAAAAGATTTTCCCACTTACAGGAAAGTTTAGAAGAATAAGACAGACAGGTAAAAGAAACAGCAGAAGAACTAAAAGTTTATGTAAAGAAATTAAAGAACTAGAACAACAATATAAAGAAACATTTAATCAAATATAATATTTAGAAGAAGATATGAGGGAATGAAAAGAACAAGTAGTTAATTTAGAAAAAGAAGTGGAATTCAGGGATCATGAAATAAAAGCATTAAAAACAGCTTTGCAAGAAGCTATTACACAGCTTGGACAAAAAATTGAGAGTGAAGGGAAAGAAGCTAGAAAAACCCTTTTAGAAAGAATGAAAGGAGTATGACAAATAGCCTCTGTATGGGGATATTAACTATCAGAACCAGACTGGGTAAAGTTAACAGAAATCCATCTAAAATCCATTTCCCAATATAATAGCCCCACAACATCTAGCTATACTTCTTCAGTAACTCCTACTCTAATGGGAGGCCACATGCTCAAATTTGGGTAGGAGGACACTTAGATACATATTTAATAGATACAGGAGCCATAGTTAGCATTACTATAAGAACATTCCCAGGAACAAGAACTATAAACTTGCAGTGATTGGGAGGAGAAATCTCTCAAGCTCACGTAAGTCTCCCTGTAGAAACAAAGATAGGGGAGATACTTTCTAGCATGCATGGGTATCAGGTCCTCATCTACAAAACATTACTGATAATGACATCTTGAAGCAAAGAGGTTACATTATAGATTTGTGTAACAGAGAATTGATTAAGGGTGTCATGGTGTCAGCAAGACAAAGAAGCATTAGTGAAGACAAGAAACAATTGATCATATAATTAACAATTCCAGTTACTGTCATAAGGTTAAGGCAAACCCTAGGAATCTTTTGATTCTCAAGGGAATGAATACCACATTATATAGGAAAAACAAAACCCTTGACTGATATCTTTAAAGGAAACAAAAAGGGTGATGAACGTCTCAATTAGAATGATGAGTCATTAGCAGCTTTCTCTAAGGTCAAAGAAGAACTCATTTCTACACCTGCTTTGGGTATCTCAGAAAGAGTTAAGGAGTTCATCATACAGTTTGGGCACAATGGTCTAACTATGATGGCCATAGTGTTGAAAAAGAGAGGATCTCAGTGTCAGGTTTTGGGTTATTATTCCTGAGCTATGAGTCCAGTTGAGAAAGGAATGAGAGAATGTGAAAAGCAAGCCATCATAGCAGAATAGTCTACTGAAGTGATACGACATATGATTCAGGGATCTCCAACTGTGCTACAGACCAAACATACCCCAGTGTAATATGTGTTAGAAAGAAATCCAAAGGGCATGAATAATACATGACTCTGTATAATCACTGCAAGGTTTACAAGTCAGGAAGGAGGAATTAGAGTAGAAATCCCCCAGATTAAATTTTTACTAGAACTATTCAATTACCAAGGGGAACGTCATGAATGTCCTGACTTAGAAAATGAGGAGGAATACTTAAGAATGGGCACTCAAACTATTGAAGAAGCACCAGATTTGTATACGGATAGATGGAGCTCTGAAAGGGGGTGTTTTGTGACAAGATAGGCAATATATAATGTAGAGACAAAGGAACAAAATAAAGGTAGTCTTTCAGGGAGATGCTCATCACAAAAAGCTGAACTAGAATCAGTTAAACAAGCTTTGTTATTGCCCAGACCTATAAATATTTATAAAGACAGTGAGAATATAGTCCAAGTTTTAACATAATCTCTTCCCATTTGGGAAAGGAGAGGTTTGATTACAGATGATGGTAAACCAATCAGTCATCAGGAAGTGTTAACAGATTTTGATAAAAGATGACAGCCCTTTTGCAGGGAGTATAAATAAAGTCAAAGCTCACACCAAAAATGAAGTGTACAGTTGGGCTAATAAAATAGATCAGCAAGCAAAAGAAAGAGCCCTTGACTCTAAGTAAACATATCCAATACAAAATGTTCCTCAATACTGGGCATGGGAAGCAAACATCACGGAAGAAAAACAAACAAGGGAAATGGTACAAAATATTTTAAATAAGTGCCAAATACAAATGGACTTACTTCTAAATCCTTTACCTTTATATTGTACAGCTTACTTCTGTAATGACCAGTGTACAGAGTATGAACATAGAGTGGAAAGTAAGGTAGGTAAAATTACCCAAATTCAATGTGATGGGATCATCATAATACCTATTCTATGAGGACTAACAGTAATAGAAAAAGAAGAAATGAAGTAATTATGGGGTCCTGATTTTGAACAAGATGCTCATATGACCTTAAATGCAAAAACAAACAAAGATAGTCAACAGTTAGGAAGCTTAGTAAAAATTCTGAGAGGACAGCCAAACATCATCAAGAAAGATAAAATAGAGGAATTTAAAATAATACAATGAAGTGGATGGAACTGGGTTAGAGTTCCAGAACTTTTGTTGGTACCAGGAGAATTCAAAAAAGGTCCTTTACATAGAGTGCAAACAATTGTGCCTGAAAAAGGAAAAATGTTGTTGACCTATTATCATAATTTCTTAGGTCATCCAGGAAGGGCAAGACTACAACAAATTGTTAGTTCTAGGTTTAAATGGGAAGGAATTGACAACAGACATCCAAAACCGTATAGATAAATGTATCACATGTGCCATGCATATTGTAGGAAAATGAAACAGGAGGAAGCAGTATAGACTCCCACAAGCATTAGGACCCTGGGAAAGCATACACATGGACTTTGTAGGACCTCTTCCAACAGCAGCAAGAGGATTCAATTTCCTACTTACCTTGATAGATTAATATACTAGATGGGTGGAAGTTCATCCAACAAAAAAGGAAGATGCCAACTTAGTATTTAGAATAATAAGTGAAAGGATCATCACAACATGAGGAGTACCCCAAGAAATACATAGAGATCAAGGGACAAACTTTACTGGAAAAGTGAAAAGAAAAATGTGCAAAACTTGGGGAATCAAGCAAAGGTTTCATATTCCATATCATCCTCAGAGTTCTGGAAAAGAGCTAACAGAACTCTGAAAAAAGGGTTAAAGAAAATGATTTCCGAGTATGGGAATCATTGGGTGAAAAATGTACCCAACATTTTGATTAAGATGCGAAATTCTCCTCAAGGATGTGGGTTAACACCACACGAATTAATGATAGGTTGACCTATGAATTTATGAGCAGGAGAAATCCCTTATGGGATACCATTAGAAGAAACAAAATTATGGGACCAGCTCCAAGACAAATCAGTTGGGCAAAATGGAGAGTCTGGGAAGCTGAATAATCCCATAACCTAGAACTTTGTAAGCAAAATGAGATTTGGGGATCGGGGGAGATACAACTGGAACAAGGAGATCTTGGAATGGTCCACCAATTTGGAAATACAAGTAAATGGGATTCAAAATGGAAAGGACCCTACATTGTTACCAAAGTGGGGTTACTGGCTGTGGAAGTTCAGCCATATAAAAATCAGCCACCAAAAATGGTTGTATTCATAAAGATGATGTTAAAAGATTAACATGGAGGGGAGAAAATTAAATTAATTATGAATGTAATAACTGATATAAAGGGACACAATATCAGATAAATTTAATAAGAATATAATTCTTTTCTCTTACATGTAATTTTTAAAAGAAAAGACTGAATCATGAAAATCCTGATATTAAATATGATCCTAACAATATTTTACTTCCCAACACAAGAAAAGGTGGACTTCAATACCTTTATCAAATCATTGCAAATGTACTCAGAAACCTTTATTTCTAAACAAGGTTGGATATGTGCTGAAATACCACAAGAAGCAAACAGTGGAATTCCATTATGACATATTCCATTTATTCTTCTGGAAATGTTGAACCTCACAGACCAAGATTGGTTTCCAAGAAATGACTCTGTCAAAGACACACCCTTTCTTGAAGCCTGTCCATATAAATGTGACTACCGATGTTTATTTACGAGGAGAAGGATCAACTAATCACTCATTTATTGGAAAAAGTTCTTGTAGCATCATCTATGCTACCTGAAATAACAGTGAACAGTGTTTTGAACATTTCAGTAATGAAACTTGCTGGACATTTAAAAAAGCTAAAACTAAACATTGGGTTACATGGATGATTCCAGTTGGAGCAGGCAGATATTACATATGTGGAAAACCCTACAAATAACTTCCTGAGAATTGGAATGGATTGTGTTACTTGGGACATGTAATTCTATCCATTATACATACTACAACATTGCCTATTTCTAATATTAGAAATGTTAGATTGAAAAGACATATTAACATAGACAAAGATGGATGTAGGAGATGATGTCCTTGCAGGAACATCAATCTTTCCATTCTTTGGAGCAGGAAAGGCTATTTGGGAAATTAGAAAAATTGGCAGGTCAATTAGAGGAATTAAAAAGGTACCATAGAAATGACTGCCATGAGAGCTGTGGTACTACATAACCACCTGGCATTAGACTTTGCTCTTGCTAGAAAAGGAATGTTGTACTTATATTCCTGATAATGAACTTGAAATCAGGAGCCATCTCAGTCTAATTGAAGAAATTGTTCAAAAAGCACAAATAGAAAAAGAAACATTTTTTTTTTGGCTGAGGGATTTTATCAGTGGCCGGGGAGGAAAAATAATGCAGCTTATACTGGTCATAGTTGATATTTTAGGATGTATAAGCTTAATAATTGCTGTTATCAAGTATGGAATTGAATGTGTAAGATGACAAGCAGTGCAGGTTTTGACAATGCACCAAGGGCATCAGGTCCAACATGTATGGTTTATGAAGTATTCTGAACCAATGAAGCTTGGTGATATCCACTGAATAAAATCAACAAACCTAAGTCCTCATGTCTGTTCAGGGGGATCTGTTTTAGCATTGAGATCTGAAACAATTTTGAGACATCAGCTTATGAAATCTTCCTTTTGCAACATGTGTGAACAATCTTTCATATGAATGTCTGTGACTGAAAACATGACAGGAATTAATACAAGCAATACAAAGCTGCATGGAAATGCACCACCTAGATAAAAGGGCACCAGGCAAGATAAGATAGTGCTTATATATAATTCCTCTTTATTAAGGCATAATTATCAATATGAATAAATATTTATGTTGAAAATAATTCCTCTAATAGTCAGTTGTCAGATGTAAACCAGCAATAAGATTTCTCAGTGGTTCTTAAAACTTCCAGCTCAGCTTGCTATTAGAGAAGAAATAGTATGAAAAGGTCGCAACAGACTGGAACAAGGGTCACACACTGACACACTCTTAAGTATTGAAACAGCAGAGAATGGCTCTTCTATTAGATGCTTCATA
This sequence comes from Protopterus annectens, assembly GCF_019279795.1. NCBI lineage: Eukaryota > Metazoa > Chordata > Ceratodontiformes > Protopteridae > Protopterus > Protopterus annectens. The sequence goes on along the minus strand of NC_056726.1, from coordinate 122,682,653 downwards.
AACATGTATTGATCAGTAATTTTCCATTTCTAGCAAAACATTCCTAAACCATATGTGTAAAGAATAAAGAAAATGTAAAATACGTGTTCTATAAAATGTACATATATGTTGCAACATCAAAGAATAAGAAAATGTATATTATTCTATTTCGTATGTTATCTATAGAATGAATGACAGGAGTAGATGTTGCGCCTTGTATATACATGCTGCAGATTTTATATGAAGTTTTTATTAAGCCTTTGTATTACTTTGTAAGCTGCAAACTTTCATTAATTCTGAATTATTTAACAGTAATCATAATATAAATATTAACTACAGCTATACCAACAATAAACAATGTTTCTTATTAGAAAGGTTAGATAATTAATAAGAAGACATGATAAAGCTACAAAGGACATGCTTGCATATGTACTCTCTACAAAAAAAAACTGTCTTAGCAGCACTTTTGAAAATAACTGCATGGCCAGATTAGGACACAGCATATGTCTAAGGTGGCAGGACTACATCTTTCAAGAGTATATAAAGTCCTGTGCTCATTTGTAATCTTTGTCAGCTACATGAGAAATAAACTGCACTGACCCAACTGAGGTGCTTTGCTTGCTTATCATTTCTTTTTCTTGTTATTCTAACTGCCTTTTTCCTCATAGATGCAGTGCTTGTACATTTTAGTACAAATGCACTCAAGGCATAGGCACAAATCCATGCCATACCCTTGTCCCTAGGGGCCATATTTTGGGTAAAGTTAGGTTATATTTGCTAGGCTTGTAAGGGCTCTTTAGCCTAATAATCTCCTTTGAACCAATGAACTAGCCATTTCCCCTTAATCTCAATGTAGTCCCATATCGTATGCAAGTAGTTGGCTTTGATGGAATGGCATAACCAACAGTTTTCCAAGTCAGCTCATTCTGTATCTGTGTAAGAGCCTTTTCATAGAGGAATGCCCTTGATGTAGTAGTTTTAACATAATAAATTGATGTATGGCAGGAGGGAGGGGTGCAGAAAGGTTACTCTGGAGTGTGTGTCTTTTGGCAATGTTGGAGTGTGAGTGTTGGTAGTAGCAGATGCCGTGGCTCATTAATGAACCTTAACTTATTTTTGCTATACTTTCCTTATAAAACCACTTATATTTTGGGTTCAGTCCTAGTGCATCAATGTGATAATTCTTCCTCTTACTTATGCTTAACCAGGGATCAGTATGGACTCCCACTTATATCTTGACTTTCACCAGTAAATGCTGCATTTGTAAATATAGCCAACACAGATGTTTGGGATCTTTAAATCTAATATGGAGGTTACTAAAGTGAATTAGCTTGTTACTTTCCAGATGCCAACTATTTTTAAGTAACCATGTGTCAGCTTGCAGCCAATTGTCCCAGCAGAAATGTTTCCTATTAATATAATACTTTTTAGAGTGCAATATTTTATAACAGATCACACCATTGACCTGTGTATCTCATGTATTAAAAAGAGTTTTTTTTATTCAACATTCCTACCATTCTGGATCCCAGATGTCGTTGGCATCAGTCGATGCTATCAAAGGGGTGAAGTGAGTTAGTAAGACTAGTTCCAATGGAAGCCATATGGACCAGGGTTATGTGGAAAATGCTATGTAAGAAACAGTACCTTGGTAAAAATATAAATCTTGCTCATCTGTACTTTGGTGAGGAAGGGTGTGAAAATGCTTCCAGCCTTTCACTTTAATCAAGAGCTGGTCCAGAAGTAGCTTACAATTAGACACTAGGATTTTGGTAAAAAAGTATGCCTGGATATTTACACCTGCTACCACATTCCAGCCCTCTTTTGTACCTGAAGATGTTAAGTTGCTATTAGTTAGCCTGGAGAATGGAAAGATGCACATTTTATTTTATTTATATCAAGCCCAGTAAGTGGTTTCATGTCTTTAAAGCAATAAAGAACCTGTTTGCAATAATATTGGGGTTTCTTAATCCATGCTATACAAGCATCTGCATACTATACAAGCATCTGCAAAACATGTCAAAGTACATGCTCCTCTGTTCTGAACTTGCATGGCATATGACCTCAGGTTTTATTCAGGTGTTTAATGTAATCTCCTGAAAAAAGAAAGAGATCATCCCTGGTGCAACCCCCATTGGAGATAAATAACTTGGCATTTGATCCCACTTGTAGGGATGAAGGCAACTGGGCTGTTGTATACTAGTTTGCAATGGGAGATAAATGCTCGTCAGAAGGCAGAAAAGATTAATATCTCCTAAAGATCCACCAAACAATGCAACCAAAGGAGTTACTGAAGTCGGTAAGGATCATCATTCCCTCAAAATTGTTTCTCCAACACCATATTTGCATACTTAGCCAGAGTCTTGTTAAATCAGGGCTATCTGTTCTTTGTCTGATAAAACCTTGTTGGAATGCAGATAGCAGTTTGAGCAGACTATCCATTATTCAGTTCAATAAAATCTTAGCATAAATCTACTGAACAAGCTGTATTAAAGCAATAGGGCAATAGCTGGAGGCTAGTATAGAGTCTTTGTTATGTTTAAGAAACATTAGATCTCTGGCTATTCTAGATTCCATTGGGAAATGTCCTATATCTTCACATTCATTGAAGATGGCATTAAGGGATTCCAACCAAATGTCTAGATATTCCTTGAAAAATTCCACAATAAGCACATTGGGACACAGAGCTTTGCTATTAGTGAGTCCTCTTATGGCTTGTTTTATTTCCTCTGTTATGACTATTTTCTCTAACTTGGCTGTATCTTCCCGGGATAATGTAGTGAAATTCAGCCCCTGTATGTTTATCTTCCAATCACTCAGATTATCTCGTAGCAGTACTGCTTTGGGTACAATTAGGTTTTGCGCAAGGATATTCTTGATTTCACATGAACTTCCTTAGGACCCGACATAGCTGTAATCATTATACTCCTAGCCCTTAATTGTGCTGTCATTATTTATTTATTAGTTTTTGGGAGAGTATCCTTTTTGCCAAGTAGAATAATCTGCAGCAATCTCATCTTCCTTGAGTTTTTATATATAACATCTGTCCTGCTTTACCTTTTTTTCTGCCTGAATAAACATCAGTAGGGCCTTGCATTTGTACCCTCAAGATTTATATTTCCTTTCAAGCTCCTGAATATTTGTACGAAATTGAGAGTAGTTCAGCTGCTAGTCTGACATATTTTCTCTTAATTTGTCGAATTTTCTCCTTAATAGCAAGTTTAATGGTTTCCCTTTCACCCAGTCAGATATTTTCTTAGAAGAGTTAGGCCAGAAGCGTGACAGGGTTTGCTTTATCTGATCTTTGTGCGATACTGATTTCAGCAGCAGGAGATTAAAATTCTAGTATGTAACCATATGTGGGGGAAGGAGGATCAAATGTTAATATCATAAGTAAGGTCAAGTGATCTTTTTTTCCCTCAAAAATGTTTTATTTTTCAAATACAGTTGAATACATTCCATAATATTTGTATATCACATCTTAATAATTATGTACACTATTTACATCAGCCCGACACTATAACAGAGCTCAATATATACAATTACTTTATAGGTATAAAAATCCAGATATCAGAGTGTACCTGTTCAGTTATTGTAAAGTGTCAATCAATGATAAGACTTGTTTACGTGGATTGTTAATAAATGGCTTTTGATGAATCCTTAATTCTTTAATTTTAATTTCCAACAATGCTGTGGTCTTCAGTAGGCTGTAGAAGTCTTCCAAAGTCAGTATTGTGTTTGTATTCCATCTACTTGTTATACATTTCCTTGAAATTGTAAGTATTGTCGATACTAGATACATATCTGACTCATTCAAATGAGGACCTTCGTACACATTTAATAATACTAGAGCTTTAGATAAGTTAAATGATTTATTAAATAAAGCTTGTAAAAGGTTTTTAATACCATTCCAAAATGGCTTAATTTTAACACAGTCGAAAAAAATGTGATTCCAATTTGCATTGTGTATTTGCTCACACCTCCAGCATATTCCCTTTGTGGAAGACTTAATTTTAGTAATTCTAGCTGGAGTTAAGGATGCTCTTTGCAAGCATTTCCAATTAAAAACTTTCCAGTATTTTATAAAGGATGTATGTTTTATTGATAATAAAATATTTGATTTAATTTCTTCAGTTAGTTGTAATGAGTGCCCTTTTATTATATAATTTCAATATGAGGATTTGGGTGTTGTTTTATAATTTATCAATATCTTGCAAAATTTCGAAATACTACTTCCCATGTCATAATCATTATATATGATTTCATATAGGTATTTCATAAGTTTAGGTATTTCTTTAAATGAAGAATTACTAATTATTCTGCATAAATCTTGTGAATACATCAGAATGCTTTGCATAGTTAGCCAATCTTGTTGTGGAATTTTGTATGTTGTTTCTATTGTTTGCATATCTAGAACTTTTAGTTCTTTGATACTTTGAAACCAACAAACAAATCCCAGGAATTAATTATTTCTCTGTATATTTTATGTGGATAGCTCTTTGTAGCTATGAATGGTGTGAAAAGATCAAAGCAGATTTTTAAATCTATATTTGCATTAATAATTTTCCTAAATGAGTCAATGTAAGAATTGATCATATGAGTTTTAGTGGGCTTAGTTAAGTTATATTGCATAATAATAGTTAATTTGGCCATGGAAAATTGTTTTTATCTGTTATTTGAATTATTTTTTAAATCAAATTCATTTATTGATATTAGTTAGTAATTCTTTCCAATTTGCAGAATAAGTTGGACTTATCCAATCTGTGATTGTTTGAGATATTGATGTTTTATATATGTTTCTGTATCAAGACAGTTTAATCCTCCCTGTTTCCATGGTCTGATATGATGTATTAAAGCTATTCTGTTTCTTTTAAGAAATCATAAAAATTTTATTAGACATGAGTTTATTTCTTTGAGTACATTCCTTTCTGGTAACAGTTGTATTGCCAAAGATATATATATATATATATATATATATATATATATATATATATATATATATATATATAAATATATATATTTATATATACATATATATAATCTTGAGTAGTAAAACCATTTTTATTAACTGTAGTCTATCTTCAAATGTTAATATTATTTTGTTCCACTTTTCCACAGAAATTTTCATTGTATTGATGATATTATTGTAGTTTTTTGAGACTAATTCATTATTATCCTTGCATAACTCAATTCCTAGATATTTTAAGGTAGATTCTTGTTTCCCTACAATGTGATTCCCCTTCATCTGCAAGTCTTTTTTTTTATTTAAAAATAAAAATTGTGATTTTGATTTATTGAAATAGAGTTCTGAAGTCCTGTAAAATGTGTCAATTAAAATATCTAATTCTTCTAATGTCTCTTTTGTATTGGATAATGTTAAGTATATGTCATCAGCAAAGAGCATTACTTTAGAATTGTATTATTTATAAACATCTACTCCTTTCATTTTTGTATTGTTACATATTGAATCTGCCAATATTTTCAATAGCCAAAACAAATAGAATCAGTGACATGAGCCATCCTTGTTTAGTACCCTTTGTTATATGTATAGATTCAAAGGTGAAAGGACCTAGCTTAACATATGCAACATTATTTGTATATATATTCTTTAGTAGATGAACAAAAGAAGGATGAAATTCAAATAACACCAGAATTTTGAATAAATAGTCCCCATTTAGGGAATCAAAGGCTTTCTCTATATCTAAGCCAATTATGAATGTTTCTTTATTTTCTTTATTAACATAGTATATAAGATAAATTATCCTTTAAATATTGTCATGTGTGTGTGTCTATGATATATACATCCAGTCTGATCAATATTTATTATTTTGGATAGTGGTATTTTAATTCTGTTAGTTAATATTGCCATAAATATCGTATAATCATTATTTAATAATGATATAGGTCTATATGAGGTACAGAGTTTTGAGGATTTGTTTTCCTTTAGGATTGGTGTGATTAAAGAATATCTCCAAGAGGGTGGTATTAAAGCTTGTCAATGAATTTCTAATAGAGTTTTATGGAAGAGGGATAGTATCTTTGAATGAAAAAAGTTTATATATTTTCATAATTATGCTAGCTATACTTGGAGCTTTATTATTTTTAACCTATTTTATTGTATCTGTAATTCCTTTGTAGGATATTGGTGCTTGCAGATCTAGTTTTAATTTTTCTGTTTTTTTATATTATAACAGTTTTCATCTAGATTTAATTGATGGATATGTATATGTTCTTTTTGGAAATGTTCCATACAGTGATTTCTATAGGCATCAAGAATGTCAGCTATATACAAAATATTTTTCCCTTTCTTTTCATGGAAGATACTTTTAATGTTATTATCTTTTGATTGTATTTTGATTCTTGTGGATAAATTATGTAGACATTTGGGAGAAGTGGCCAAGGTATTAATTTTTAGTTTTTCTAAAGCTAAACTAGTTTTATGTGTTAAAATTTCATTGTATTTATTGGTTAATACTTCTACTTTCTTTTTCATCTCCAAATGATTTTGATTTTTTTTCAGCTTTTACTAACAAAAGTTTGTATCGTAGATCTAATAATTCAGAATCTTATTCTCTGTTTTTTTTATACCAAGTTAGGGTTTTACCATATATGTAAGCTTTTAATGAGTCCCATATCATTATTTTATTTATCTCTGTGGTGTAATTAATCTAAGAATAACTGTAATTCAGATAATAACCAGGGTTTGAACTCTGTAATATTAGTTATATATGCTGGAATTCTGGAGTTAAAAATTAATGGTTTGTACCCATTTTGAAGTTTTAGAATCAACGAATTGTGGTTTGAAAAGGGGCAGGGGGTGATTGAGAAATTAATGATTTTAGAGTTTAAGTCATGGGCAGCAACTATTTTATCTATTCTAGGTTGGGTACCAAATCTGTGATCTTAATGGGAAAACAACAATGATTTATCTTCTTTAAATTTGAAAGTATCTACAAGATGAAATGATTCTACCCACTTGTTTAAACCTTTTGATACACATATGTACACAGCAGTCTTTTATTTGTAGTTTCAGAAATATCAAACATACAGTTAAAATCTCCTGCTGATATTAAGTTGCCTTTATAATTATTGGAAATGAAATCCAAGTGTTTTTTAACAGTTCCTGATCCAATGCCTGGGAACTAGTACCGATTGGCTTGGGTCCATATTCTGTTATTATATTTAACTATTACTAATGCCTTTTTCTTTATCTTCATTCTTATAAATGATTTCTGGGTAAATCACATTTGTTTACCACAAAATTGTTACCCCTTTTGTCTTTGTCTTATAAGTAGATTGCGCCAATATCATATATTCCTTAGGATTCCATTTGTAATTGTCATTTGTTTTTAAATGATTTCTTGAAGGAAGACAATTTGTACTTTGTTCAGTTTTAAATATTTCAGTAGATTTGATCTCTTGCTAGGATTGTTTAAGCCATTGGTATTTAAAGATAATAAAGGTAAATCCATCTTAGGTTATTTAGACTATGTATTTTTTTGTTTTGTTGTGACTATTAAACATTTCTTCTGATAACTATAAAGTATATGTTTGAGCTTTTAAAGGAAAGTATCAGTTTTAGACTGTGAGTGTTTACCAATACAGTAATGTTTTGGTCAGGCATACTAAAAGTTTTTTTTGTGAAATAAATTTAAACTAGTAAATGTTAACAAAACTAAGATCCACACTAGTCATGGGACAAAAATCATTCCTAATCTGATGGATAAACCTAAGTCCATCAGATTATCACTCATACCTTGACAATCCAGAGGATCTGAGCTCCATTAATTGAATAATCATATGGAGAATATTTGTAATAGGAATAAGCAATATTTATATTATTTTGAATAGATATAGTACTATTGTAGGTTAGACAGAATTCTAATACAATATAAATGTCTACTTATTGTATAAGCAATTAACATTTACATGAAAGATAGATGACAAAAAAGTCAATCATAGTAAAGTAAGATGCATCATATATAAAACCTTAGTAAATGATTATAGCACACAGTTATTTAACATATTCACCCTTATTGATAAAGTCTTCCAAAATGTATTACTTAATATAAATAGATGGTAATAATATGTATACCTAAGTTTATAATACAATGTATTTTACTAGATATATCAGAAGTTATATTTCATTATTTGCCAGCATTTAAGTAATCACTTTGTATGTTGCTAACTTACTTAAAGCATCAAGTTTGTTTTATGTAAACATTGATGAACATTAGTGCATTTTAATTATCAGTGCATCTCTCTTTCCCCTATTTCCTACACATAAGGATTTTCATATCTGTCATTTCTTATTATAAAATGAGTGAAATTATAGGATAAAAACAGCAAATTCACTTATCATGATTAATGATTACAAGTTCCATTTCCATATTCATAAATTGCCACTTTATGGATTATAGCAGTAAAAACAACAAGGTCACCAAACAAACAACTATTATCTCTGCTGAAAAAATAAAGTCCAAGTAAAAATCCAAAGAGCAAAGGTATGACTCCAGAACAAACAGTCATTAATTCCAAGAGATATGTAATTCCCAAAAACTGAAGGCAGAGAAGATGGTCTTTGAGCTCAGCTTTAATAACACTAGCACTTTCACATACACCTTTATCAGGTGTTTAAAATTAGCTGAGATAAACCACCTATATATACACATTTAAAACATCATGTGATCAAATAGCATTTCATATTTAAAAAGACATCACATTTAAGATATGTCAGCAATACAATGATGTTAAATTAATAATATATAAATAATAACAGTTGAAAAAGATATATATATATATATATATATATATATATATATATATATATATATATATATATATAAAGACATGTAAACATATATTACCTACGTAAAGGTCTCTTGTGTAACATAGGTCTTATAGGGACATGGTCATTAAGATCATGACCATGATTTGCCCTGAGTCTGACTATCCAAATGGCCTCTAACTCTTCCATTCTAGACCTAATATCCCCATGCCTCACATTGTCATAAGTCCTACCTAAAACTAAAAATTTAAAAATATGTGATTCATTTGTACTCACTACATGTTTCGCTAGTGCATTAATAAGGCTCTTCTTCTTAATATTATATAAGTGTTCTCTAATTCTTTCCTTTAATTAGCGGTCAGTTTTACCTACATAATATTTATTACATAAAGTGCATACAGCAAGATATACCACATGCATAGTATTGCATGTTGCACTAAAATTAATATAAAAACATTTACCTGTATCTGGATGATTAAAAACTGTATCTGTAGAAATAAAGGTGCAATAATTGCAACTACCACAAGGCTTATTCCCAGGGACAATAGCTGCTGGATTCTTAGATATATTATTACATAATCTATTCTTAAGTGAATTTTTATTCCTGAAGAAAAATTGTGGTTTCATACCTATGATTGTCTTAATATGTTCATCAGTCATTAAAATATTCCAATAAGAATTGATGACATCTATGTATTTAGCTATGTCCCTGGTATAATGTAGAGGCATTCTGAGCTTACTATTCTCTGTTCTTCTATTCCTTATTCTACTCTCAGAAAAGTAGGGTTTAGCTGTAGTGGACCTCAATGTATCTACCACACTGGATGTATGCTGAATTAAATGCTGTTCATATCCTCTATCAACTAATTCCTTCTCAGTCTGAAACCTAAATTTTTGATAATCCTCGTCATTAACATTGAGCCTTGAAGCTCTATAGAATTGATTCTTGGCTCCATTCCTAAAGACAAAATTAGGATGCATACTATGTCTATTAAGTAGCTGATTAGCATGACATTCTTTTCTATATAATCTACTAATCAAGTTACCACTATCATCTCTAGAAATATATACATCCAAAAAATGTATACCTGTAATAGAAAAATTCCAAGTAAAATGCAGAAAATTAGATGATGCATTGAGATATTCCATAAATTGAAACAATATCTCTTCACTTCCTTTCCAAAGCAAAAACAAATCATCTACAAATCTTTTATAAAAAGAAATATAGGAAGTAAAGGGACCATTTATTATATATTTAGTTTCCCATACACTCATCACAGCATTTGCATAACTATTAGAGCAAGAGCTCCCCATAGCCACACCATTTCATTGCCAATATATTTTCTGATCATACACAAATACATTATTACATAGAACAAGACTCAATAGAGTCTGTATCAAATAAATATCTTTTTCCTTAAATTCTCCCATCATACTCAATAGTTGAGCTACATATTCAATACCTATGTCATTCGGTATCACACTAAAGAGAGATGTTACGTCCAAAGTGACAAATATAAACTTGTCTAAGGAGGTAACATCTTTCGAAAAATTATATAATTCACTTAAAAATTGTTCAGTATCCCTTAGTATTATACAGGATTTATTCACTACTGGTTTGATATGCTTATCAATGTATATAGACAATGATTCAGTACACCAATTATTGCCAGCAACTATTGGTCTCATGGGAGGCCTAGTACAATTCTTGTGTATTTTGGGCAAATCTTATATAACAGGAATGGTGGGATGAGAAATGTAAAAATAATTTGCCAGATCTTGATCAATAACTAAAGTGTGTTGTAACCATTTAATTTAACTAAATCTGAACTGAGTGTATTAAGTAAAGGTTTAGTGTTTATTCCTACTATGGATATGCAAATCTCTGATATTGTTTTTGACATTAAAATGTTTACACGGAATCTTACACTTAGAAATATGTACAATGATGTTCATGTGATGCCTGATAATTCTTTTAGAAGATATGGCTTGTTTATACCTAAGCAGAATTCTTTAATTAATGCATTTGAGCAACTGTGTATCTCTAGTATATATGAAGTTTATAATAAGAGAGATGTTAATAGAAAATCATATAGGAAGTATAATTTGACCAAAGAAGAACATGAAGCTTTGATATTATTACAAAAGAATCAGAGTTTGATTATCTGACCAGCCGATAAAGGCGGACAGATAGTGCTAATGAATAGATCTGATTATGATAGAGCAATACACGATATGTTATCTGATGCTGATTTTTATGAAAATATCACAACAGCTAGAGTTGATTCTATGATACAGACCGTTCAGAATACCATTAAATGGTTACAACACACTTTAGTTGTTGATCAAGATCTGGCAAATTATTTTTACATTTCTAATCCCACCATTCCTGTTATACAAGGTTTGCCCAAAATACACAAGAATTGTACTAGGCCTCTCATGAGACCAATAGTTGCTGGCAATAATTGGTGTACTGAATCATTGGCTATATACATTGATAAGCATATCAAACTGGTAGTGAATAAATCCTGTATAATACTAAGGGATACTGAACAATTTTTAAGTGAATTATATAATTTTTCGAAAGATGTTACCTCCTTAGACAAGTTTATATTTGTCACTTTGGATGTAACATCTCTCTTTACTGTGATACCGAATGACATAGGTATTGAATATGTAGCTCAACTATTGAGTATGATGGGAGAATTTAAGGAAAAAGATATTTATTTGATACAGACTCTATTGAGTCTTGTTCTATGTAATAATGTATTTGTGTATGATCAGAAAATATATTGGCAACGAAATGGTGTGGCTATGGGGAGCTCTTGCTCTAATAGTTATGCAAATGCTGTGATGAGTGTATGGAAAACTAAATATATAGTAAATGGTCCCTTTACATCCTATATTTCTTTTTATAAAAGATTTGTAGATGATTTGTTTTTGCTTTGGAGAGGAAGTGAAGAGATATTGTTTCAATTTATGGAATATCTCAATGCATCATCTAATTTTCTGCATTTTACTTTGAATTTTTCTATTATAGGTATACATTTTTTGGATGTATATATTTCTAGAGATGATAGTGGTAACTTGATTAGTAGAGTATATAGAAAATAATTTCATGCTAATCAGCTACTTAATAGACAAAGTATGCATCCTAATTTTGTCTTTAGGAATGTAGCCAAGAATCAGATCTATAGCGCTTCAAGGCTCAATGTTAATGACGAGGATTATCAGAAATTTAGGTTTCAGACTGAGAAGGAATTAGTTGATAGAGGATATGAACAGCATTTAATTCAGCATACATCCAGTGTGGTAGATACATTGAGGTCCACTACAGCTAAACCCTACTTTTCTGAGAGTAGAATAAGGAATAGAAGAACAGAGAATAGTAAGTTCAGAATGCCTCTACATTATACCAGGGACATAGCTAAATACATAGATGTTATCAATTCTCATTGGAATATTTTAATGACTGATGAACATATTAAGACAATCATAGGTATGAAACCACAATTTTTCTTCAGGAATAAAAATTCACTTAAGAATAGATTATGTAATAATATATCTAAGAATCCAGCAGCTATTGTCCCTGGAACTAAGACTTGTGGTAGTTGCAATTATTGCACCTTTATTTCTACAGATACAGTTTTTAAACATCCAGATACAGGTAAATGTTTTTATATTAATGTTAGTGCAACATGCAATACTATGCATGTGGTATATCTTGCTGTATGCACTTTATGTAATAAATATTATGTAGGTAAAACTGACTGCTCATTAAAGGAAAGAATTAGAGAACACTTATATAATATTAAGAAGAGCCTTATTAATGCACTAGCGAAACATGCAGTGAGTACAAATGAATCACATATTTTAAATTTTTAGTTTTAGGTAGAACTTATGACAATGTGAGGCATGGGGATATTAGGTCTAGAACGGAAGAGTTAGAGGCCATTTGGATAGTCAGACTCAGGGCAAATAATGGTCATGGTCTTAATGGCCATGTCCCTATAAGACCTATATTACGTAAGAGACCTTTACGTAGGTAATATATGTTTATATGTCTTTATATATATATATATATATATATATATATATATATATCTTTTCAACTATTATTTATATATTATTAATTTAACTTCATTGTATTGTTGACATATCTTAAATGTGATGTCTTTTCACATATGAAATGCTATTTGATCACATGATGTTTTAAATGTGTATATATAGGTGGTTTATGGCAGCTAATTTTAAACACCTGATGAAGCTGTATGTGAAAGTGCTAGTGTTATTAAAGCTGAGCTCAAAGACTATATTCTCTGCCTTCAGTTTTTGGGAATTACATATCTCTTGGAATTAATGACTGTTTGTTCTGGAGCCATACCTTTGCTATTTGAATTTTATGGCATATACTGAAAGTTTTTAGATTTAAATGGCAACATTCTATTTTGTGTAATCAGCAAAGGTTAAACTGAGTGATTATTGTCAATATAATACTATTTGTTCAGAATGTAATTGCTACATTCTGTGACATTCCTAGTTCAGGCTTCTATTGTTTCCCTTGAACAACTTTGCCAGGTTGATGTCATGTATAAAACATTAGTTACCTTGGTAACAGCTTAAATATTATGTATGGTCAAGATGAATTACAAAACCACAATTCAAGTTAAAGCAATTATATGACTTGTTATGCACATTTACTTATATGAGAATATCATCATGCTTCCCCTTGATGTTCAATATAGTGTATGTCGTTTATGACAAGTTAAAACAATAGTGTTATTATACACAAGCCCATATTATTAAACTGAGTGTCTATTGTCAATTTAATACTATTTGATCAGAATATGATTCTTATATTCTGTGATACTTCAAGTTCAGGCTTCTATTGTTTCTCTTGAGCAACTTTGTCAGTTTGATGTCATGTATAAAACATTAGTTACCTTGGTAACCTCTTAAGTATTATATATGGTCAAGATGGGTTACAAAAACTGCAATTCAAGTTAAAGCAATTACATGACTTGTTAAGCATATTTACTTATATAAGAAAATCATCATGCTTCCCCTTGATGTTAAATGTAGTGTTATGTCATTTATGACAAGTTAAGACAGTAGTGTTATTACACACAAGCCCATGTTATTAAATCCTGTCTTTAATATCTAAATTCTGCAGACTGTTTCAACTTATATGACAATTATATATTTTATGTCTAGTTTTACTAAAATCATACATTGCATAACTATTGTGTGTGTGTGTTTTTTTTTTACTGTTACTTATTTGAGAGACCACAAGCTGTAATGTTTATTCTTATTATTAGCTTCTTCCAAGCATGTTTATACAGTCCATAGACTTTAAATTATGAGACCCCTCTAGTTTCTTATTTGTTATAAGTATATTTCCATCCTTACATACACACATATCAGTTCTTCAAGCACGGGCAACAATGCCCATCCAGTTTTGCCAAAATACCATTTACTAGTTCACATGGTGTGTTTCCAGGCTGTTCTTAAAATATCCAAACCAATATTTGTCATGTTCCATTTTACCAGCCTATTCCATGCAGTGGCCACTCTGCCAGTGAACCACTCAACACACTTTCCATTCCCACAGATATCTCCATGAAGAAAATCTGATGACTCTCTAGCACTTCCTGGCAACCCCAGACACCCCTAGAATCAGATATCCCCATATCCCCAACATGTCAGAGCAAGCTCACCTCCCAGACCACTGCAAATGGTATTGCACAAAACCAAGTGCTCTTAGTCTTTCACAATAACTCAGACTTCTACTCTTGTGTAAGTCCTTAATATCTATGGACCAAAATACATTTTAAATATAAAATTGCGCTTTTTTTTTTTTAATCAAGAATCAACTTAAATTGGGCGCTACTGTTGGCCGAAGGAGGAGAAGAGGGGGAAGGCATGCCTGAAGGCAGGTAAAGGCTAGGACTGTGATAGTGAGGGTCAGAACTTTGAATGTTGGCAGTATGAATGGTATAGGGAGAGAGCTAGCTGATATGATGGACCGAAGGAAGGTTGTTATATTGTGTGTGCAAGAGACCAGATGGAAGGGGAGCTAGGTGTATTGGAGGTGGTTTCAAATTGTTTTATCATGGTGTTGATGGAAGGAGAAATGGCATAGGCATTATCCTGAAGGAACAGTATGCTAAGAGTGTTTTGGAGGTGAAAAGAGTGTCGGATAGAGTGATGTTTTAAGCTGGAAATTGATGGTGCAATGATGAATGTTGTTAGTGCATATGCTCCACAAGTTGGGTGTGCGATGGATGAGACAGAAACATTTTGGAGTGAGTTGGATGAAGTGGTGATGACTGTACCCAAGGGTGAGAGACAGGTGATTGGAGCAGATTTCAATGGGCATGCTGGTGAAGGGAAACTAGGGGATGAGGAAGTGATGGGTAGGTATGGTGTCAAGCAAATGAATGCAGAAGGTCAGATGGTAGTAGATTTTGCAAAAAGGATGGACACGGTTATGATGAATATGTATTTTAACAAGAGGGAGGAGCATAGGGTGACATACAAGAGTGGAGAAAGATGCACACAGGTGAATTATATCTTATGTAGAAGGGCCAGTCTGAAGGAGATTGGAGTCTGTAAAGTGGTGGTGGCAGGAGAAAGTGTAGTTAGGCAGCATAGGATGGTGGTTTGTAGGATGACATTGGTGATCAAGAAGAGGAAATGAGTCTGAGGGCTGCACCAAGGATCAAATGGTGGAAACTGAAAAAGGGTAATTGTGAGGTGATGTTCAGGGAAGAGTTAAGACAGGCACTGGGTGGCAGTGAAGAGTTACCGAATAGCTGGGTAACTACAGCAGAGCTAGTAAGAGAGATGGCTAGAAAGGCGCTTGGTGTGACATCTGGAAAGAGGAAGGAGGACAAGGAGACCTGGTGGTGGAATGAGGAAGTACAGGAGAGTATACAGAGAAAGAGGTTGGCGAAGAAGTGGGATTGTCAAAGAGATGAAGAAAGTAGACAAGAGTATAAGGAGATGAGGTGCATGGCAAAGAGAGAGGTGGTGAAGGCTAAGGATAAGGCATATGAAGAGTTGTATAAAAGGTTGGACACTAAGGAGGGAGAAAAGAACCTGTACCGATTGGCTAGACAGAGGGACCGAGCAAGTAAAGATGTGCAGCAGGTAAGGGTGATAAAGGATAATGAGGGAAATGTACTCACAAGCAAGGAGAGTGTGTTGAGCAGATGGAAAGAGTACTTTGAGGGGTTGATGAATGAAGAGACTGAGAGGGAGAGAAGGTTGGATGATGTGCGGATAGTGAATTCTGAAGTGCAGTGGATTAGCAAGGAGGAAGTAAGGATAGCTATGAAGAGGATGAAGAACGGAAAGGCTGTGGTACAGATGACATACCTGTGGAAGCATGGAGGTGTTTAGGTGAAATGGCAGTGGAGTTTTTAACTAGATTGTTTAATGAAATCTTGGAAAGTGAGAGGATGCCTGAGGAATGGAAAAAAAGTGTTTTGGTACCGATTTTTAAGAATAAGGGTGATGTGCAGAGCTGTAGTAACTACAGAGGGATTAAACTGATCAGTCACAGCATGAAGTTATGGGAAAAAGTAGTGGAAGCTAGGTTAAGAAGGGAGGTGATGATTAGTGATCAGCAGTATGGTTTCATGCCAGGAAAGAGCACTACAGATGCAATGTTTGCTCTGAGAGTGTTGATGGAGAAGTACAGAGAAGGTCAGAAGGAGTTGCATTGTGTCTTTGTGGATTTAGAGAAAACATATGACAGGGTGCCAAGACGGGAGTTGTGGTATTGTATGAGGAAGTCGGGAGTGTCAGAGAAGTATGTAAGAGTGGTACAGGATATGTATGAGGGTAGTGTGACAGTGGTGAGGTCTGCGGTGGGAGTGACGGATGCATTTAAGGTGGAGGTGGGATTACATCAAGGATCAGCTCTGAGCCCTTTCTTATTTGCAATAGTGATGGACAGGTTGACAGATGAGATCAGACAGGATTCCCTGTGGGCTATGATGTTTGCAGATGACATTGTGATCTGTGAGAGTAGGGAACAGGTGGAGGAGACCCTGGAGAGGTGGAGATATGCTCTAGAGAGAAGAGGAATGAAGGTCAGCAGGATTAAGACAGAATATGTGTGTGTGAATGAGAGGGAGGATAGAGGAATGGTGAGGATGCAGGGAGTAGAGGTGGGGAAGGTGGATGAGTTTAAGTACTTGTGATCAACAGTTCAGAGTAATGGTGAGTGTGGAAGAGAGGTGAAGAAGAGAGTACAGACAGGATGGAGTGGGTGGAGAAGAGTGTCAGGAGTGATTTGTGACAGACGAGTACCAGTAAGAGTGAAATGAAAGGGAAGGTCTATAAGAGGGTAGTGAGACCAGCTATGTTATATGGGTTGGAGACAGTGGCATTGACAAAAAGGCAGGAGTCAGAGCTTGATGTGGCAGAGTTGAAGATGTTAAGATTTGCACTGGGTATGACGAGGATGGACAGTTTTAGGAATAAGTATATTAGAGGGTCAGCCCAGGTTGGAAGGTTTGGAGACAAAGTCAGAGAGGCAAGATTAGCCTGGTTTGGACATGTGCTGAGGAGGGATGCACAGTATATTGGGAAAAAGATGCTAAAGATGAAGCTGCCAGGTAACAGGAAAAGAGGAAGGCCTAAGATAAGGTTTATGGATGTGGTGAGGGAGGACATGCAGGTGGTTGGCGTGACAGAGCAAGATGCAGAGGACAGGAAGAAATGGAAAATGTGGCGACCCCTAACGGGAGCAGCCGAAAGAAGAAGAAGAAGATCAAGAATCAACTTAATGGGGGCGGAGCCTAATGGCTAACTGAAAGCAGCGTCAATTTGAGCTCTTCAAACTCTTACTAGAAAATACAGGGAAAACTAAAAATGTTTAAAAAATGTTGGGTAATTATTGAAGAAGAAGTAACATACAATAAAAATACCAACTTTGAAGAAAAAATTCTGAAATTTTCCTGTCAAATACTTCAGAGGACACCACAAGCTGTTGAAAATTAGTAACTCAAAGAACTCACACTCAGATTCTATACTGAAAAAAGAGATGCAACAGATATCTGCTACTTTACTCGACTTGTCATTAAAGATGGAAAGATTTCCTGAGAACTTAGAAAGTCTTAAAGATAACTGTCAAAAACAAACTGAAATTTTTAAAGAAATATTACAACAGCAACAAACACAAATTTCTGACATTGAGACTTCCTTAAGTGATGTTGATGGGAGATTAAAAGAAGAAGAACTACAAACCCAATTTTTGTTACAACAAAATACATTGTTAATAAATAAAATGGATGATATTGAAAATAGAGAGAGAAGAACAAACATAAGGATTTTTGGTCTTCCAGAGAAAACTGAAGGAGATGACATTATCTCATTTTTGAACTCCTGGCTACCTGAAGTTCTAGGATTAAAAGAAGGATTATCTTATGGAATAGAAAGAGCACACAGAGCTATTGGTAAGCCACTTTCTATTTCTTCTAAGTCTGCTCCAAGATCCATAGTGATTAAATTCTTATCTTTTATGGACAAAGAACTAATATTGAGATCAGCATGGAGGAAAAATCCTGTTATGTATAAACAGTCATTATTAAGATTTGATAATGATTATTCCACAAGAGTTCTGGATTTAAGGAAGAAAGCATGGTCATTAGTAAAACTTCTAAAGTAGCATAAAATCAAGACACAGCTCTCTTATCCTGCCAAAATAAGAATTCAATACAATAATGACATGAGATTTTTTAATAACATAGAGGAAGCCACAACCTTCATAAAAAACAACAACATAATTCCACTTCCCGATGAAATGGACTGGGCAAATTCATCTTCCCTAAAAAGAGCTTCAGGAAAAAATATCTGGTCGGAGGTGAGGGAAAAAAAGAAGCAGAAGACTGACATGAAGAATTCAAAAGATACTACCTCTCTCAAAGTATCAACCAAGGTATGACTACATTATCTAAAAAGTTAATTCCCTTAATATATGACTCAAAGCAGTTTTTCTGCCCTTTATTAGTTATTTAGCCTATTATAATAATATTTTATTTAGTACTTAAAAATTGATTCACTAAGGAACTGAAATGCATAATTGCTTTTTTTTAGGTTGTCGCATGAATATAAAATCAAGACAGTTTATTAGATGCTTATTATCATTGTTCTAGAAGTCCTTATAATAGTTTATCTTTCAGACTATTTCTCCTAGATAAGTATTTCATAGCTAAAATAAGTTACTAGCAACTGTCTGAATAAATTCCTTTATATTTTATAATAGTATGTTATGTTATTAAAGTGCACATTTTATACTTATCAACCAAAATTTAGAGATAAATATGTTAAAAATAGAAATGTTTCTAAATGCATCAGTTGTTCTTAGAACATCATTGAACCATTTAAAAGTAAATAGCATTCACGAACCTACTGCTTGGCTATTTTTAGATTTTTACACAGAAAGTTGTTCACCATCTCTTTCACAGCACGAGATATACTGAAGCATGCATACTTGTAGTTACAATTACTGACCAGAAGATGGCGTGCAAGTACACACTATCACAATATCCCTTTTCTAAACTCGGCTGTTCTGTTTGCTTGAAATGAAAGCGTTTAGCTTTCAGTTAATTTTACACATCATATATTCTCCTTTTATCCCCTGCTACAGCATTATTTCCTATTGCTAACTTCAGATAAAAGTATACTTAAGAATAGTGCTAAAATAACTTTGAATAAAGTGCTATATATATGCTTACAAACACATTAAATTATCATTGCTACTAGTGGAGAATAGAATTGGAAAAGTCTAATGATAGTATTTCTTAAATTAAATTGGATGTTATCATCATTTTAATAAATTATTTAAGTATGAGCAGCAGTCATGAACTTTCTGTTTTAGATTTCTTTAAATTTCTGTTAAGGAAAGTAGCTTGTCTTTACACATTTAACAAGTGAAATGCTGAAATGCATACAGCTGTAATTACAGCTACTTCCCAGAAGATGGTGCTCAAACACAACATTGTAAAGTTTTTTTTCTTTCTCTCTGCACATTATTATTCAATACTTTGAATGTGAAATGTTTACTTTTAAATTATTTCTAATTTCCCAAGTGCTTTCATTATTTCCCATTATTTAAAAAGAGAAGGGAGGAAAAGGGGAAAGAAAAAGAAGGAAATAATAAAAAAAAGAAGAAGAAGGAGAGTAAGGAAAAAAGAAAGTAATAGTGTTGTCAGTTGCTGTTAAATTTTACCAGTGATATATCCAAATATAGTGATACTTGCGCTTTGAAGAAGGTGTTACATAAACTGACTGGGATAGAATGAACCATTTAAATACTGCTGTGATCTGGTGATTAATGCCTTGTATATATAAAATGTACATGCTCTCCAAACCCATGTTATTGTTAATGTGTTAGATGGATTAGTTTCATTTGTTGACTTAAAGTGACATGAAAGAAACTTCCAACTACTAGTTTAAAAGGTATTTCAGATGCTTATTTATTTAATAACCTGTTCTATTAAACAAGTTAACATACAAAAAGAAGCTTTATAAAAGGAGAAAAAGAAAGGAAAAAAAAAACAATCATTATAAATAGTTGTATATGATACAACTGTGACTTCTTAGCATTATCATTGTAACTTACATTCATAGGCATAATGCTAGTTTATTGTTTACAGCCTACTTTAAATATGAGACTTTTATCAGTTATTAAATACTCATTACATTTGTGTTTACAGATGATTAACTCTGTTATGTGTGGCTTTTACCTGGAACTAAATAGAGAAAATCTTCTGAATAATAGCTAATTAGTCACAGAGTTATAAAAGGTCACATATAAATAATGCAAGAGTTTAACTCTTCACACAAATTAATAATTTTTCTTTACTTTATTATATAGACAACAGAATTATAAAAGTCATGGCATCTTGACCGGGTTTGATAAGTTATATTGTTCAAGTAGACGTAATCTAATATGTAATAATTCTTATTGTTAATTATTAATATAGTAATTTATTTTAGAAGATTGTAATAATAATCAAATAATATGATATGTCTCATACAGTTTTGGAAAGAAATTATAAGAGTTTTAGTAACAATGTACCAATTCTAATAATGCAAATTCATAGCACAAGTATTAATTCTATTTCTGATAGCACAGTTATAATCCCTTATAGATAGTTTAATATTGTTGTTTGTAAATTAATACCATTACTACAATGTATGGAAAATAACTATATAAATGACTAATTAATTGAAGCATTGCACTCTATGGGTACAATATTACCTATACCAAGACATGAAATAATAACAAAATGACTAGCTATTTATTAATTAATCTATACTATGTTGATGGAATGCATTCATGTAGTAACAAGATTTTACAGTCAAGATTTAAATATATACATGCATGAAAGTATTTGATGTTCTCTGATTTTAGTTTTGTTTTCCTTATTGAAGAACTCAAGCTAGCGTAATATTTCTTCTTTAATGCTAATGTTTATCTTGAAGGTAAATCTGTTTGAACTTTTAAGTTCAAACAGATTTGAGGTGTTAGACACTTCATGTTTGAGACTTGGTGTGGTTGAAACACTATTTGTTTGTTTAAAATATGTCAATACAATGTTTTTCAAATTTTTTGTTTCTCAGTGGTCCAAATGGAAGATTTTTTTTTAAACACATATAGAAATAGTTATACTTGTTTTGTAATAACTTCTAAAAGAAAAGAGGATATAACTAATATACTACATACGATAGGTCCTAAGACAAAGCAAACATCTAATAAAACAATCAACCTGAAAGCACATGATAAATATTTATAAAAATGACTGACACAACTTTGTTATCTATAAACATTAATGGTTTAAATAACCCTATAAAAAGGTCAAACTTTCTAAAATATCTGAAATTACAAAAAGTACAAATTATATTTATACAAGAATCCCATCTAAAATTAGAGGAAGATTTCATATGGAAACCCAATGACTATCTAATCCTCTCTCATTCCCGGTATAAAAAAATAAAACAAGAGGAGTTATAATCTTATGGAAAAGAAGTACCATTGTTCCACAGATCATTTACAAACATGAAGATAAAGAAGGGTTATTATCAATTGTAATAATAAAATATCAAAATAGAATTTGGACTTCAATAAATATTTATTGGATTCCTGGAGTTGGACTATCTACTGTTAAAAAACACATAGAATTGATTAACAAAGTATATAAAGGTATGATAATATTGGGGGGAGATTTTAATTGTATTCTGGATAGCTCTGAAACAACTAATAAAAGAAATTTACGTCTTTCACCCATAGGTAAATATTTCAAGAGATGGATAGAAAACTTAAATTTGATAGATGCATTTAAGTTTAAAGAATTCAACTCACTAAACTATTCACACAGTGATTATCGCTTTAATACTCAAACAAGAATAGATAAAATACTTATATCTTCTGACTTAAACAACAGAATAGTAAAATTTTCTATTATTCCATGTCCTCTTTCAGATCATAACGCCTTAATCATTACAGTACAAATGGATTTTAAAAGGTTAAATCTAGTAACAAGAATACCAGCCTACATTTTTAAATTAAAGGAATTTAAACCTTGGCTAGATACAGAAATTAAATATTTTTTAGAAACAAACCTGATTAAAGATACAAACAATACAATAACATGGGACACATTAAAGGTCTTTTTTATATGGCAAAATTGTTACATGGTTTAAAAATAAAACAAAAGAATGGGAATCTGAACTACATAATATTCAAAAACGAATAATAGAATTAAATATAAGCTATTATGATGTATCAGAAGATCAGAAAAAAAGGAGAAGAAGTTAAAGATTTAAACAAGAAATATAATGAAATTCTTACCCATAAGACAAATCTAGCTTTGGAAAAACTAAAATTTGCCTCAATATCAACATCCCAAAACACCTCCATAACTTAGCTATGAGAATTAAGAGGCAGAATTCTGAAAATAATATCATAAACATAATACACGAAGGGAAAGGGAAAAAGAAGGTATCTGAAGTAAATGATATTCTTGAAGCCTTTAAGTACTATTATGCTCATCATTATGGAAATAAGGCTAGCAATACTACTTCTTTAGAGCTGGAATTTAACTGTCCTTTATTAAATACATTACCTGCACAACTAAAAATCGACCTGGATAAACATATCTCCATAATGGAAATAAGAGATATAATCAAAGTAAGTAAGAATAACAAATCACCAGGAATGGATGGAATCATAATGGAATTATATAAAATTCTCCCAAATGCAGCAATTTCTTTGTTCCATAATATGCTAAATGAAATTCAAACACAAAATATAATCCCACCATCCTGGAAATACTCACTAGTTACTCCTATAAAAAAAGATATAAAAGATTTATCCCAGTGTAGCTCATATAGACCAATCTTTCTGCTTAACAATGATTATATTTTTTTTATGTCTATCTGAGTGAATAGAATTAAAAAATCCTTGACTCACGTTATAAATGAAGACCAAACAGGCTTTATATTTGGCAGACGCACGTATGATAACATTCAGAGAATATTAACTATTATTGAAGCTTTAAATAGAGATAACTTAGAAGCCCTTATAATTACACTTGATATAGAGAAAGCATTTGATTCAGTAAATTGGGATTACTTATTTAAAATTCTAGTATTTTTTGATTTTCCATCAAACTTTATAAATTTAATAAAGAACATATATAAAGATAATCTAGCTTATGTAAAGTTAGGTCCATTTACTTCAGAGGCTTTTAAAATAACTAAAGGCTCTACGCAAGGCTGTCCTATGTCTCCCATACTATTTGCCTTAGTGATAGAACTATTTGCTTCTACAATACGAAGTGAACTAAAAATAGAAGGAATTATTTTTTATAATCAATATAATTCCAAAATCATGTTATTTGCTGATGACATCTTGTTGACTTTAAAACCAAAAGAAGAGACCATACAAGCATTAGAGGAAAAAAATAAAAGAGTTTTCCTCCACTTCAGGTCTTTATTTCAACAAAGCAAAATCAAAACATATACTCTTGAATAGAGATGATGTTTATCATCTGAGTGAGTATCAAATTATTGGAGAAAGAGTTTCATCACTCGAATACCTAGGAATTCTTATAGCTGACAACATAAATACTACTATAACTTTAAATTATAATAAAATTCAAAACTTAATTCAAAAACAAATTGATACCTGGAATAAATTAACATTAAAATTTGAAGATAGATTACAGATAATAAAAATGATATTATTACCCCAAATAAACTATATAGCATTAGCAATTCCTATCTTACCAAACAAAAAAATTATAAAAAATTCAGAAATTCTTGATGGGCTTTCTATGGTATCCAAAAAAAATAGAATTGCTTTCACACACCATATTAGACCCTGGGACTTGAGAGGAATTCAATTTCCAGATATAGAGACATACATTAAAGCTTCCATCTTTAAACTTGCACTACAATGGATAAACCCAAACTACTTGTCTAGGTGGAAAACTCTACATACAACTTTTTTCTTAAATGAAAATAAAACATTAAAAATATAGACTTGAAGAATCATAACAACATATTTTGGCACTTATTAAGTAGCAATCTACAAAACAATACAACAAAACCTACCAATTTATCATACTTAAATAACATATATAATCTATTTAGAAATTTCTTAAAAACAATTTCTGATATAAAACTATGGTTTGAACTTTTGATACCTTTTAATACAACAAAGAATTTTAAAGAAAAAATTCAAGAAAAAAAATGTATTAAATGGGAAACTAATAATTTTATTTGTTGGTTCCAATGCTTAAACAATTCTAGCACATTAAACATCCAACAAGTAATAGATGGATTTAAAATACTTGATAAAGGTAGAGAAGATCTCCAAAAAGTATTGCATCACACAAAAAGTTTGTGGGAGGTTATTAATAATTCAAGTTTTAATTCTAAGCCAAAACTCATAAATTATATACAAGAAATAATGTATGACAAGCATAACAAGTTAATTTCTATATCTAAAATATATAAAATATTAATAGTGTATAAAACCAAAATAACTCAAAACACATGGAATACTATAACAAAAGATCTGACTACGAGCCTATCTCCTGAAAGTAAAAATGATCTTCTGCAATCAGTTAAATTAACCTCTAACTTCCAGATATGGAAAATCTTCACATAGAAATTTTTGCATAGAGCTTTTTATACCACAAACAAAATTGCTAAATTTAATCCTAATCAGAAAGCTACTTGTTGGAGATGTACTCTAAATTGTGAAGCAGATTGGTTACATATATTTTACGATTGTATTAAAAAGTTCTGGGATGACATTAATAAATTTCTTCAAACCATTTATAATGATACATTTGTTTTAACAAAATCATTAATTTTTTTGAATGTTGATGCCTTAATAACTGTTAATAAAAGAGATCAACTTCTTTTATGGACTATTCTGGCTGTGGCCAGAAAATGTATAACAAGAAGATGGAAATCCACAATCTCTCCAAGTTATGAAGACTTCATTTCTCTTTTAAGGGAATCTGCACTAAAAGAAATAAAAGTTAAAGAAGAAAGAATTTTTCCCAGACGTTGGATTAACAACCCTTGGAATAGAGTCTTGATACTCATAGACACACTACAAAAAGACACAACTTTCTCTTCATGAATTTAAAGGGGACATGGAATAATGTGAACTTAAAGGAATATATAATTATAAATGTCATATGTGTGTTTTTTTTTTCTCTCTGTTTCCTTTCATTGGACCATTTGTAAATATTGTACATATTGTTATGATTATTAACTACTTCTGTTAACTTGATCTGTAATTAATAGTGACTGTATCACAATTTACTCATAAACATAAAAAAAAAATAAAAATCTGTTGAGTAAAAGAATCAACTTAATGAGCTAAATGAAGTATTGGAGGACCATCAATATGTGTACATGCGGTTTAAAACAGCCCTTTTATATATATATATATATATATATATATATATATATATATATATATATATATATAATGTATTTATTTATTTATTTAAACCACAAACATCATTGCTGAGAATCATCTCATAGTCTCCTTAGAGCCATTAAGCATTATCGTCACTCTGTCCCCATTACCATAGCAACCTGGGAGCATCTGTTTCTGTTAGTGTGTCTGTGTACTGCATACCAGAGGCTTGCGATGCACCTGGAGCTAAGCTTCACTTCTATGTAATTTCAAGCCTAAATTCCCTCCTTTTCAGCAAGGCAGCAGCCAGGAAAAGAACAGAGAACAAACAGATAAAAAAAAAACCCTCCCCACAAGCTGCCACAACAAGAGACAACACACTCCTCCAGCCCTGCCACCCTCTCACTCAGCAGATGTATAAACAAATCATTCTCTGCCAAATATCCCAAATTACAGTTCTATCCATCTGTATGTCTGTGTGTGTGTGTGTGTGTGTGTGTGTGTGTGTGTGTGTGTGTGTGTGTGTGTGTGTGTGTGTGTGTGTGTGTGTGTGTGTGTACAGCATGATGTAAAACAGTTAAGCACTGTTTTCTTGACAGAGATATAATCAAAATAAAACTTAACCACAAATTGCTGTCAAAACAAAAAAAATATGCAAATCTTTAAGAAAACTTTATTTTAACATTCCAAGTTGGTGACTTCACAATACTGGCAAAAAGGATACTTTTCCCATACCCAGTTGCATCCCCAACTTCAACTTGTTGTTCTGTTGACCAAACAGACTGAATAGGACAGGTGTCAAATAAACAGTCATCAACCAATTTACATTGTTTATTTTATATATATATATATATATATATATATATATATATATATATATATATATATATACATACACATAAAGTGTTCGATCCCCTACACATCATTAGCTCAGATATGATCAAAATATTATCAGCAAATCCAAACCAGTAAAACTCCTTTTCAAGCCCTGCCATAGGTCCTGCAAGGATCCAAGTCCTATTTCCCCATGTAGCCCATTGCTGAGTTGTGATTGTTACTTTGGGTTTCGATAAATTGTTTTTTGAAGATATGTATTTATATAGTCTGTGCTACTTAACAAACTATTATGGAAACCAAGTACATAAAAAGTTTTACAGTTTTATATAGAAGGATATACAGAACATAAGGTACAGTTTCTTCTTATGAGAATTGTACACACACATTTCTGCTGCATGCAATTTTTTTATACTAATACTTTGCGGTCTCAGGGCAGTTCTATATATAGTCTTCTGCATTCCAAAACAGAAAATCTCCTGGATCTCTAAAGTTTGCCAAGTCATCTTCTTTTTGATGTACAAGCTTTCTAGTACTTGTCTCCTAGGTGTGGAATCTCTCTGCATACAGAGCTCAACTTCTTTGTGCTCACCATCGTTACAACCCTCCTTTCATATACAAAATAAACGAATAGATGTTTTTTATCAAAAACACAGGAGAATGCTCAGTCACTCATACAGCAAGACTTCTTTGACAACATTTCTATTTACTTTCTGCACTCAAAGAAAACACTTGTTTGCATTACAGTTCACACATACAGCACTATTTACAGCATTTGCATGTATTTGTATACTTTTAGTTTACTTTTATTTTTAATTGCATTTTTGTTTACTGGAGTAGTACACTGACCATAACTTGACCAGTTGCAGGCCAGGTACTACTCAAGTACACTATTTTCAATCAGGAAAAAGAGCAGATGTAATAGTAAACCGTATAACATCAATAAACTGCAATTGATTAGCAATATAAAGATGATAAGCTATACAAGCAGAAATCAGCATTTATAGTAGCAAGCAACTATGAAAAATATTGTACATTTTTGCATATCAAGTTTTATGTAACAGCAGAAATCCTGTGGACTAGGGTTGGGTGGAGCTTACAGGTGTTAGTTGATGATATTAAGTGCAGTCAGATTGGGTGTGGAGAAGTTATTTAAGTTGTGCTCTAAAAGTGGGGAAGAGGGACTGTAGTTCCTTTAAGTAGGATGTGGTATTCCCTTAGATCTTGTGCAAGGATAGAGAATGAATTATTGGTGAAATGCAATCTGATTTAAGGGTCTTGTAGTGGAGGAATTCTTTGGGAGAGGTGACTGAGGTTGTAGAACATGTATTTGGGATCTAATATGGCAGCCAATGATGGGAATGAGTTAGGTATAGGAGACCTGAAATGTGAGAGCCTAGGGGAAGGTCAGCTCAGTGCAGCACTGAGAGACATGTGACTTTTCTTGGTCAGGCAGTGATGCTCCTGAGAGGGGGGATTGGTGATGAAGTGGCAGATGTAATCCCTGATTGTTTGTAGAGTGGAGTTTTCTTCAAGGCAGTGGCTGTAATGGGAAGTCCTAATTGTTTGCAGAGTGGAGTTTTCTTCAAGGCAGTGGCTGGAAGAGGAAGTCCATATCCAAGGTAAGCTACAAGGACTCCTCTGCCTGTTTTACTTATGCTTTGTTGACCAGTTTAGTCCCACTAGGCTAGTGGCCTCATTCCAGGGGAGGCATGAGGTATTGAATTTGGGCAGGGCATTGGTAAACTTATCCTTCTCTTTCTTGTGAGGAGGTTATTTTTTCACAGTTGCACTTCCAGCTTCTGTTCCTGGCATGGAGCTGGCCAGGAGAAGCAGTACGCATAATGGAGAGGATGCTGAAAAATGGAGTTCTGTTGATGACAGTGAATTCCGGTCAAGAAATGTTATTCTGTCAATCAGACAGAAACAAGGTGAACATGTATAAATTATCAGCTTTTAGGTAACTTTCATTCTGGTAGAAGTGAAGTTGTTGTGACTGAGATAGTATTCAGATGACTTCCTGATGAAGATTCAATGGCACTAATAGAAAAGGTGAACAAGGAAAAGAGTCTTCATGATTGGATGTGAAGAAAAAGATGTTTTGTGCCAAGAAGAAGCAGGATGAAATAGAAAGAAATTAGGACATAACGGACAGAATGCAGTCATTGAATGGGTACAGAGAAAATCATGGAACAGTGGAAAAATAAAAAGGCACTGTAAATGTAAAAAAGAAAAGATTTACTGTAAGAAAAAGAAAAATGAAGGAAGAGATTTGTTTTAGATATTTTATTTAAGACAATTTAGTGCTACCATTAGGGTTTACAGCAAACAACATTAGGTTGTTCATAAGTTTGAGAAAGGAAAGTTTCTGTGATATAACTTTTGAGAGTGAGGAATTAATGGACATTTGTTTTTGTTAAGCAAAATACAATTGTGTAAGTTGAATTTACCATAACAGTAGATGTTTGAATGATTATCACCGCACCCATCACTGCCTAAATCTAAGGACACTGGGATGGCTAGAACTGCCCAACATCCTCAAACTCAACCAACTTACTGAGGCATTTAAAATTATTAAACATCCAGATAAAACCCCCTCACTGAACAAAATACATACCCCCTACTCCAACCTTACGTCCCTTAGGTCATCCAAAAGTATACAAGTGTTGACCATTAAATCTAACAACTCGGGTTGTGAAGCTCTATATGCCAATTCCATTGGCAAAGCCTGGAATGCCCTCCCAAGCAATCTAAGACTTATGACCACTCTGCACCAATTTAAAATTCACCTCTGAGCTCTACTAAAATCCCAATGGCTATGCCCATGCTCTAATCCAGACTAATAGCTCACGTCCCCGGCTCAACCAGGCCTACCCAAGCCTCCACCCAACCCAAAACCTTAAGGGTCCACTATGTAGCCCTGACAATCCATCTTTACTAACTTGTATCTCTTTTGAATTATATATACAATTACTTACTGTTTTATTTTGCATATAAATGCCAGTTTACTTACTTACTCTAGTTTTGTCACTATATTTGTTTATGTACCTCTGTTCTTTGGAGCTTTTCTCCTCGGGCCTCCACTGAAAATGGATATGTATCCAGTTGGACTAACCCGGTCAACAAATGTAAAATAAAAAATAAAATAAAATAAAAGATTACTTCTTCATTAATCTTAGCTATATGTTTTTTTCCTGCCAAAGATATAAGAGCTGGTAGCCTTCCAGAAGCTTCAGGGCACCTTCCATGCACTCAAAGTGTCAAGCAGCTCAAGCTGAGATGAATAAAATAAAAGTTTGGGCACAAAGTCCTTCAGAGCTTTCCTACCAGCAGATAGAGGATGGCTGAGCCCTGAAAGGACAAGGGTAGAAATAATAAAAAGTGTCTACACCCTGGCATAAAAAAACATACCAAACAACAAGGGGGATGGAGGGAGGGAGTGGCTACTGCAGCAGTCATTTTTTTCCATCATCTACTATTAAGGTAAGTACAACTAACACAACTTTAGTATGTTCATCATACTGATCACTGTTGTAGTATCCTTAGCAATATTGGTAGATTACAATAGCTAACTACATTTGGGAGAGTGCAAGAGAAGAGTCTAGAATCCCATGAAGAAGGGTCTTACCAAAGCTTGATCTGGACCTAGAGAAGAAATCCAGTTTATAGTGCTTTGTAAAAGTATGTACAGAGGAGCAAGTAGCAGCTTCTAGAATACTTCTAGAATCAAATCCTTTCCAGAAAGCCATCAAAGAAGCTAAGGTCCTTGTAGAGTGCCTGTAATAAATTTGTCATGGTAAATATAACAAAAAGTAATATCC
Source organism: Protopterus annectens (assembly GCF_019279795.1). Taxonomy (NCBI): domain Eukaryota; kingdom Metazoa; phylum Chordata; order Ceratodontiformes; family Protopteridae; genus Protopterus; species Protopterus annectens. The sequence goes on along the minus strand of NC_056726.1, from coordinate 122,652,274 downwards.
TTAGACAACAATTTGGAAATAATCTGTTTTGATACCAGTTGTCCCCTCTTCTTACATTCACAAGAAATGAACAATTGATCATTAATCTGAACGATTTAGTTCTGTCAAGATAGTACCTGAGTTGTCAGCGAACATCCAGTGTATGGAGTATCCTTTCTCCCTCATTTTTACATTCAGTAAAGTAAAGTTGGATACTACTTTAGATATAAAAGAAGGATTGGTTCTCAAAGAAATCCTCTTCTTGTGTAAAATGATGTAGGTTTGTCTCACCATAAGAGCTTGCAACTCAGAAACTCCTCCTGCAGAGGTCAGAGCAATCAATAAAACTGTTTTCCATGTTAAGAACCTCAAGTCAGTCAGATCAGCTGGTTCAAGTGTTAGTTTTTTTAACACAAAATTAAGATCCCAAGGAGGGGCCACTGGTTTAGTTGGCAGCCTTTTATGCAAGACCTCTTTCAAGAACATTTTGACATGTGACTGCTTTGAATGAGGAGGATCCAAGGGCAGCCATGCTGAAATGGTAGATAAATGACTCTTGACAAGCAAATAAGAAAGTCCAGAGGATAGTAACTCGCACAAATATTGTGAAACCAAAGAACAACTAGCCCAGTATAGGTGCTGGTTATGTTGTTGGCATCATCTAGAAAACCATGTGCTAATATATGATTTTCTAGCAGCAGGCATTCTTGTCTCCATTAAAACCTGCTGCACTTCCTCAGAAAACAGATGCCTAAAAGGAATTAAGACCCTAAAGTGAAGATGATTGATGTAGGGGTTTATCAGGCACCTCTATTCTTTTTGAGTAGATCCATTTTATGAGGAAACTTGTGGTAATTGCCACTGGCTAGTTCCACAAAAGAAGGGAGAACTGTGGTTGCCTGGGCCAGAAGAGAGTCACCATATTGATCTTGAGGGATTCCTTCTGAATATTCAGACATTCCCTGGATATTAGTGGAAAGGGTAAAAGGCATACAGCAACATTCTTGTTGAAAAACAACAAAAAGCATCTGACTTCCAGCCCTTCTTATATGCAATCCTGGAACAAAATTTTGCCAGTTGATTGTTCAGACATGAGCCAAACAGGTCTACTTGAGGAACTCCCCACAAAATGGATCAAGTCTTCTAACACCCCCAGATCTAGTTTCCATTCATGAGTGTCTGTCCTGTTCCTGCTCAGTTTCTGTCCAAAATTTTGCTCTGAATGAATGTAGGATGCCTATAGATTGAGACTATGATGTGGAGCCATATCCCAAGTTAATATGGCTAGTCTGTAATGGGAGTATGACCTGGTTCCCTCATGCTTGTTGCAGCACCATATCACTGTTGTATCATCTGTAAACACTTGAAGAGATCCCGGGGATCAAAGATGTTTCAGATAATTGAGTGCCTTGATCAGTGCAAGCATCTTCTTGATATTTATGTGCTCACATCTGTCCTTGGTGTCCCACACCCCCTGTATTGTTATCACTCCTGAAACTGCTCCACAAGAAAAGTTTGAAGTATCTGTGATGGCTGACTGCTTTGGAGTAGGGATGGAGTAGGAGAGTTCTTTATTTAAGGATATCTGTTGTTTCCAGCAAGTGATTTCTCTTCTGACAAACCCCAGAGCTGGTATCTGAAAAGAAAAAGGGTGTTGATGCTAGGACCAAAGAGATTTCAAATACCACTGTATCTTTGTCATATGCAGCCTCGCCAGAGGTATCATGAGAATCATAGATGCCATGATAGATAAAACCTGAGGTATTCCCTCAGACTGATTGAAGTCTGTCTGTAAAACTTTAGAAATAGATCTAAATAAAGATTTTTGTTTTCTCTGGAAGAAAAGCTCTTTGAACTGACATTTCTAGTTGACATCCCAGAAAAAACAATCCTGTGTGAGGGAGTCAAGAAAGACTTTTGAATGTTGTCTTGGAATTCCAGCTTGTGCAGGGAGACTCCTAACATTTTGAACAAGACTCTGCAAAGATAAGTAAATAATCTAAATATGGAAAAATGTGGATACCCTGTAGCCTGCAATGAGCTATAATATAAATGTACCTAGACTAGAGGGGAGGTTGGCACAATGGTTAAGATATTTGCCTCACAAACACAAGGTGCAAGGTTTGAATTGTTACATGGGTTAATTGGCTAGGCTTAATGTGGCCCACAAGGGCAGTTAGTCTACTACTAATCTATGAACCTATAGACCCTTTGTGAAAATGCTTGGTGCAGTAAAAGGCAGAAAACTGATAATGTGATCCAGACGCACAAAACCTTAAGGAACACTTGAAGCCTAGATGAGTAGTAATTTGATGAGAAACATCTTTTAAGTCTCATGATACCAAGAACCTTGAAAGAGGAAGAAGAGGGAACAGGTTGTGAAGTGACATTATTTTGAATTTAGGCACTATCACCAACAGGTTTATGAAAGAAAGATCCAGAACTGGTCTCCAAGTGTTTTCTTTCTTTGGGACTAGGAACATCCTTGAATAAAACCCCTTCCCTGCCTGGAAAGGGGGAACTGATTTATTACTCCTTGGGAAAGCATGTGATGAAGAACAGGTGGAAACCAAATAGTCAGATCTGGAGGATGAGGAATGACCCCCTGGAAAAGAGGAATTATCTCCCATTGTCATCTATAACCCTGATGGATGACTTTTCCAAACTTATTTGTCTGAAACAAGATGTCAAAGAGAAAAATGGGGATTCAGACTTTCTGGAAGAGAATGAGGGCTAGGATGGGAGGGGGCCACAAGGTTTCTTGTATAGTCTTTCAGACTTGTTTGGAGTGTCCTTGGTTTTCAGAGGTTTGAAACTTCTTTTTGGACCCTCCTTGCCACTTCTTCTTAAATAACCGAATTCAGTTGAGATTGAAAAATCATAGAGATTCCCTCAATCAGCTTGTCCCTTTCATCACATTTTTTGATCACCTCTTTAGTTGAGGGGTCAAAGACTAAATCTCTACCCAAGGAAGAATTTAAAATCTCATTTTTAACATCATCTGGAAGGTTCTGAAAATGCAACCAAGCAAAACTCCTTAAAACCATAACAGAGGCCATAGCCTTGGAAGAGGTATCAACAGAATCATAGGTGCACTGCAAACAATGAGTAGTGACTTGTGTAATAGAAGAAACTAAGTTATTTAAAGCAGATGTTTCCTTCACAAGAATTAACTGTATACAAAACATCCCACATATTTTCAACTATGTCAGAATAAGCTTTAGCATATGAGCCTGATTTAAAATTCTGAAATACAAAGTTGCAGAAGTATACACTTTTCCCTCATACCTATCGATAATTTTGTCAAGTTATTACAAAAGGTAAGATTGGAATTAACTAAGTGCTTATCAATGAGGAGTCAACTAAGGCTATAGCTGATGGGTCAGGTTTGGGAATAGTGTGCAAAAATTTAAAAGACTGAGGAACTTTATACATCGTATCTGCCTTTTAGGGACAGCTGGCTGACTACCAGGAAATTGCAGGCAGTAATACACACATCCTCTAAAGCAGATAGGAGAGACAGGAAGAATGGGTGTAGGTTCTGGAAAATCCTGCTGTAGGCACTCAGAGTACTTTTTGAGGGATTGAAAAACCTCATTGTTCTTCCCCTGAAAACACTGGGACATTCTAGCAATAGTCTCAGAGAAAGCGAAAGCCCCACTGAGAGAATCAGAAAGAGAGCTCTCCTCTGAGTCTGAATCAGAAATCTGAGGACAAAACCATAAATCTCTTCCTGTATCTTCCTGTTCAGATTCAGAATCTTGAATCTCTTCTGGAAAGAGGCATCCCTCTTTCATTTATAGAAAACTACTCTAGAAGAAGGATTAATAGCCTGAATCAAACCATAAGTCAGTTCCAGTAAACTACTCCTATCCAAAGAAATTTGAGGATGAGTAGATACATGCCTGGTTTTCAGTTTTGTTTTGACAGGAAAAATGGGGTCCACTGTGTTACTAATGGCAGCTGATGGTTCCACATGGATAGGCACAGCATTGTGAGACAATAGGGAAACCTTTCCTGTTCCCTTTCCCAGGACTGACAAGAGTGGCTCTCTCTTGCCCACTGAGGGGACCCCAAAAGCCACAGAGGATGTCCCTAACTCCCAGTCCACAATAGCTGTAGGTGCTACACCCAAGGGATGTGGGGTAAAAGATGAGTGGTCAGAGGTACAACAAATAGCCACAGCAGAGTCACCCACCTGTGGCTGAGGCAAATTGCTAGTCTGTTGTAGTGGCAAAGACTGTTTAACTTTTTCTTTTTCTGTCTGGAAGAAGGACAGACAATAGGAGTGATAATCTGTTTCATGGTGAAGCTGAAAATGGTGCATCTATCCTAGGAAAAAACAAGCATATAAAAAACATATATATAAAAATACTGAAGTTGTTATGAGGAAGGATTGTATTCAAAATAACAACATTTTCAATGTAGGATTTATTACTACTTATTCATTTGATCCGGATTCACTGAGATCTATTTTGTGTAAGAATTGGGTATTTACTGAAGAAGATAATTCCATTAATATAAAGATGGACGACTAACCGAAATTAATTTTTAGGATGGATTCGAATTTGAAATCTATTTTAGAAAGTACTACTGAAAAAATACCAAACCATTGTGATATGTTTAAGTGTGGTCGATGCCATTACTGTAAATATGTGAAACTAACTAGGTTTATTATTCGTAATAAGTGTTACAGAATAAAAGGGAAATATAATTGTGAGTTCAGGGGTGTTGTTTATCTGACTTTATGTCAATGTTGCCCTGCTTTCTACGTTGGAAAGATGGAGAGGTGCCTTTAAACAGAGAGTTTACGAACACATTTATAATATTAGTAAGCTGAATATAAATAATGCCTTAGAGAAACATATTACCTTATTTTCTACACATTTCTTTTCATTTTGCAACATTGACCAAATGGATGAGGTTACCAGAAGGGGGACACTGGTCATTAAAACTAAATGAAAAGAAACTTACTTGGCAGTTAAGATTAAATGCACAAACCCCTCCTGGGCTTAATGATAGGCTTTCTATTAAGTGCATTTTAAAATTGAAAACACATAGTAGATAGTGAAACTTTTTGTGCTGAAGATGAACTTTATATATATATATATATATATATATATATATATATATATATATATATATATATATATATATATATATATATATATATATATATATATATATATCTACACACATACATATAAATATATATATATATATATATATATATATATATATATATATATATATACATGTATATTTTTGTGTATGTATTAATATATGGCTGTTAATATAATGTGTTCTTTTTAATTTTTTACATATATATATATATATATATATATATATATATATGTAGGGTATATAATGTTATGAATTTGGTTCTGATTTGTCTGATGGAGTTTGCTTATTTCAGTAAACGAAAGTGCTAACTTTATTCCTTTGGACTGGGAGTGTTTATTTAGCTTTGTATGTTTTCACTAATTTTAAATTGACAGAAACAACAAGTGCTTCTTTTTAAAAGTATGTTACAGTCTCAACACAATCCATTAAAACACAACCCCAGCTTTAAAATAACTTTCTTGAAGAGGAAACTAACAAAAGATAAAAAAATTAACAAGAAAATGGAAGTTCTCTTTACCCCAAAGGAAACTTTTCTGCCCAGCAAAGGAAAGTACAAGCCATCTGTCAATCCTCAAAAACCTCAGAGGAGTGTACTTCTTGGCAGTAGTATAGCTCTGAATGATTTTGCACCCAAAATTGTCTTTTATTTAGCTCACCTTTAGCTGCTTGACAGTTTGAGCATGTGAAAGGTGTGTGCTGAAGCTTTGGAAGATGGGCATCTGCTATATCCTTGGTAGGATATAACCCATTTAGCTAAGGCAACTACAGCAGTGATCAATATGCAGAACATAGACTGTTTTCCATGGAATTATTTTTTTTGGGGGCAAGAGAACAGGTTAAAGAATAAAGTGGTTGTGCAATTTCAGACTGATGAAATTAAACTATATGAGTTAAAATGTTTCTGATTAATCTGTCTATTAGTATCTAATACTTTGAAAATTAAAGTTGAAAATGGCATTTGGAATGGGAGTGGGAATTTGATGTTATTTCGAAATATTAAAAAAACTGTTGTAAAACATTTGCCTTATTCAATGTAACTGGCAAGAGGGCAATAGTTTGAGACATGAGTCAGCCAAAAGTATGTTTTTTTTTTTCTGGCAATTTTAACTATTTTATTAATGAATGTGTAAACATTAAATGTACTCAACAAGGAGAAAAAGGACAAGTGTATAAAAGAATGTAGAATTTGTAAACAGGTTCGGAATTTTTGGTTTGACTATAATAAGGGTAAGGAATATAACATAGTAATAGCAAACAGCTAGGTGTGGGTAAATCAAACATTACCCACACCCAGCAGCGGATTATTGCTAGTATACAATGACATTATTTAAGAAAAAAGTTACTTAGTTTTGTTAAATAATGTCCTTGTTTAAAGGCGGCATGTTGCTCTTATGCATTTTTTCACTGTATCTTGGAGCTTTCTTGATGTACTGCACATGCGCATGTGACTTTCATTCCCATGTTTATGCAGTACATCAGTGTTGTGTAAAGAAAAAAAATGGAGAAAGGAAGATGTCCTTAGATTTTCTTTTTTTTTAATTAAACAAAGAAAAAGAAATTGGCGACTTTCTTTTTCTTGCTCAAAATTTTTTTTAATTTTCAGTTAAAATAACATTTACATAATATTTTTAAATATCATTTTAAACAGCTATATACAATATTTACAATAGCCTGACTTTCAACTATATACACTGTATGTTAGTAAATATAGAATTGACAGATCAGTTATCAGAGATACAATATTGATTATTGCAGAGTGTCCAACAAAGATATAACTTTCTTCCAAGGATTATTTACCAATGGCCTGGGATAGATTCGTAGTTCTTTTATTTTTATTTCCATCGATGCAGTTGTCTTCAGTAAAGTGTCGAATTCCTCCAAGGTCGGGAGTGTATTTGAATTCCACCCTCTGGTTATGCATTTCCTAGTTATAGCAAGTATTGTCCATAACAAATACATATTTGTCTTATTCAGATAGGGACCTTCATTTACATTTAGTATAATCAATGCTTTAGTTAAGGTAAAGGAGTCATTAAATAAAGCTTGTAAAAAATGATTGATTCCATTCCAATATGATTTAATTTTATTACATTCATAAAAAATATGAATCTAGTCTGCTTTATTTGACTTTTCATACCTCCAGCAAAAAACATTTGTAGTAGAACTGATGTTTTTAATTCTATCTGGTGTTAAAAATGCTCTATATAAGTATTTCCAGTTAAATATTTTTCAGTACTTGTACCCAAACTAGGGTGCTCTGCATATATTCTTCCACTTCACAAGGGTGGCAAAAACTGTAACATATCTAATTTCTGCCCCATAGCCATACTTTCCCCTCTCTCTAAACTCCTTGAAAAATGCATCCAACTTCAAACACCAGCTACTCTCTCCTACCCAACATGGCTTCTGCCCATGACATTACATACTGTCAATTTAGCCCATGACTCCGGTAATTTAGTATCCTCAGTTCTGCTGGACTTATCTAAAGCTTTTGATACCATCTCCCACACCGACCTTCTTAATCATCTGTCTAATCTCAGTCTCTCCCACAAAACTCTCTCCTGGTTCTCCAGTTATCTTTCCAACAGGTCCCAGGCTGTCAAATGGGGCCAGGGCACTTCCACCGTCCATCCTACCCCCACTGGAGTATCCCTGGGATCCATACTTGGCCCAGTTCTTTTCAGCATCTTTATTAACAACTTTTACAAGGCCATACCCAATACTAAAATTGTTCAATATGTTGACAATTCTACTTTGATCTACTACGCCTCCAACTTAACAGATCTCCAACTTCTGACACAAACAGCCTTCTCAACTACCGAAAACTGGATGCTCCAAAATCACCTCTCATTAAATGCTAACAAAACTAAAATCCTTCTACTCTCTCCTTCTAAGTCCTCCCCTATTGATAAAAACTCATTCCAAATAACCAGCCATAACAACTCCATTCTAGAGATTGTTCCCTCTGCCAAACGTCTTGGTATAACCATTGATAAACACCTAAAATTTAATACTCACGTCCAGCTAAACATAAAGAAATCACACATAAAACTCGGCCTACTTTATAGAAACAACCACTTCCTCTCTCCTGCTACCAGACTAACTCTCACAACTACTTATCTCCTTCCCTCTCTACTGTATGGCACCCCTCTGCTTACTAATTTATCCTCCTCACTATCCTCTAAACTAGAAGTATGTTGCAATAAAATCTCCAGATTTGCTACCAAAGCCAAATCTTCCTCTCATCACTGTTCCTCCCTTCACTCATTAAACTGGCTTGAATTCCATAACCAACTTGACTTTCTCCAAATCACGACTGCCTATAGACTAATATTCCAACCTACCAAGTGCCCTGCACTTTCCAGTATCCTCCAACCATATACTTCCCATAGAACACTTAGATCTAGCCACCAAAACCTAATCACCATCCACAAACCCAAGCGCCCAGCTGGTCAACTTCTGCTTTCCTTCACCTTAGCCAAAAAATGAATGCTCTTCCCTCCACTCTTAGGACTTGCAATAATCTCAAAAACTTTAAAACTCTTCTTCATTCTCACCTTTACTCAAACAGGAAATGCAACTGTATTCTTCACCCTATACCTCTCAAGGTCTCTTCCACTTTTATTCCTGGCTAACCTCTCACTTAGCTAACCTTGCTCATTTGTATTATGTATAAATAACTATACTGTAAAAGCTAGCCTCAAGACCATTTGCCTGTCTTTTATACCTTAACTAAATTGTAATTGTTTGTTTCTTTATGAATGCTACCTGTTTGTCAGTAATGCAAAGTTTCTTAGTAATTATTTATGTAGCTATGTATTGTTGGAGCTTTTCTCCCTGGGCCTCCACTGAAAACAGGATCCCTGAGCCCAGTGGACCTCCCCAGTCATCAAACTGGAATAAATAAATAAATAAATACTGTGTGCTATAGGTGTAATTAACTGATAGTAAGATGTTAGTTTTAATTTCTTCTGTTAGCTTTAATAACTGACCTTTTGTTAAGAACTGCCAGTATGATGGTTTGGGAGTTATTTTGTATGTTATTAACTCTTTATATAGATTTGAAATGGATTTTTTCTTTTCACAACTATTATATATAAATTCAGATAGAAAACTTATTAATTTGAAATATCTTAAATGAGGAATTATTAATTAATCTGCATAAATCTTGAGAGTACATTAGAATGCTTTGTAAGGTTAACCAGTCCTGTGTTGGAATATTGTAAGTAGTTTTTATCATATGTATATCTAAAACATTTAATTTATTTACACACTGAAAACAGCATAAGAATCCATTTTGTTCCCAGGAGGTTAGTGTTTGCCTATATATTTTGTGAGGAAAGTTCTTAGTGATGATAAATGGGGTTAAAAGTTCAAACAAAAGTTTTAGATCTATGTTTGCATTGATAAGTTTCCTAAAGGAATTGATGTAATGATTAATCAGTGATGTTTTAGAGGGTTTTATTATATTATATTGTATACTTATGCATAGTTTGCACTAGTGTTTGTTTGTTTTGTCTAATATTATTTTTTTTAACAGATTAAATTAATTTGCTAATATAGCCATTGTTAATTCTTTCCAGTTGGCAAAATAATTTGGGTTTATTCAGTCTATTGTAGTTTTAAGCATAGATGCTTTTATATATGTTTCTATTTCTGGGAAGTTCAATCCTCTTTGTTTCCAGGGTCTAATGTGATGAGTTAGAGCTACTTTATTCTTTTTGGGATACCATAAAAATGTTATTAAACATGAGTTTATTTCTTTAAGAATGCATCTTTCAGGAATTAACTGTATTGCTAATGCTACATATAGTATTTTTGCAATAAGACCATTTTTATTAATTGCAATCTGTCTTCAAAAGGTAATATAATTTTGTTCCACTTTTCTATATATATTTTTATTGCTTCAATAATGTTTTTATAATTTATTAATACTGTTTTGTTTAGATTTTTGCATAACACTATTCCTAAATAATTTAGCGTATGTCCTTGTTTTCCTATGATAGATTTATCTATAACTTGTAGTTCTTTTTTCTTATTTAAAAATAGAAATTTTGATTTTGATCTATTAAAGTGTAAACCTGAAATCTTATAGAATTTCTCCATTACTTCTTCTAGCTCTTCTAATGACTCTCTGGAGTTTGATAGTGTTAATAAAATATCATCAGCAAAAAGCATTATTTTAGATATGTACTGGCCATAGACTTCTATTCCTATTATTCTTGGATTATTGTGTATTATTTCTGCAAGTATTTCTATAGCCAAAGCAAATAAAATAGGAAAAGGGGCATCCTTGTTTAGTACCTTTCATTATATGGATATATTCAGAGGCAAAAGGACCTAATTTAATGTAGGCTAAGTTATTAATATATATGTGTTTTAATAATAAGATTAAGGGAGAAGGAAATTCAAATAATGCTAAAGTTTTAAATAGAATTTCCCAGGCTTTTTCTATGTGTAATCCAATTACAAGTGTTTCTATATATTCTTTACTCACATAATCTATAAGAGTAAGTATCCTTTTAATATTATCATGTGTATGCCTGTTATATATAAATATAGCTTGATCATTATTAATTGTCTTTGAAAGTAGGATTTTCATTCTGTTAGCTAGGATTGACATAAATATTTTGTAATCATTATTCAGTAATGATATAGGTCTGTATGAGGTGCAAAGGTCTGATGGTTTATTATCTTTTAGAATTGTTGTTAATTGAGAATATTTCCATGAGGGTGGTATTTTTGCTTCTGACTGGACTTCTAGAAAAGTTTTATGAAAAAGAGAGATTACTGTTGAAGGGAAGCGTTTGTATATTTCCGTAATTATACAATCTATCCCTGGAGCTTTGTTAGATTTACTTTCTTTTATCTTGTCAACAATTTAGTTGTAGGATATTGGTTTTTGTAGGTCTAGTTTTACGTTTTCTGGATTTTTTTTATATTGATAAGTTTCACATCTAAGTTTATTTGGTTGGTATCTAAATCTTTTTTTTTTTTAAGTGTTCCATATAATGGAACCAAAATGCTTTAAGGATGTCCCCTGTATCTGATACTTTTTCCCTTTCTTTTCATGATATATACTACTAATGTTATTTGCTTTAGATTGTATTTTAATTCTTGTAGATAAGTTATGTAGATATCTAAGGGATGTAGCTAATTAGTTTACTTTTAATTTTTCCAAGGCTAGACAAGTTTTGTGTGTTAGAATTTTATTATATTTTTTATTTAATTCCTCTATTTCTTTTTTGACTTCTGGACAATTCTGATTTTTTTTTTTTTTTTTATATTTTGCTGTCAATAGTCTGGTTTGCAAGTCTAATGATTCAGATTCCCACTCTCTAACTTTATTTTTGTACCAGCTATGGGTCTTACCAAATAAATACGCTTTAATGAGTCCCATACCATAACTCTACTGATTTCTGTTGTATTATAAATTTCAAGAAATAATTGTAGTTCTGACAACATCCAGAATCTGAATTCTTTAATGTTCGTTATATATATATAATGGAAATCTAGTTGAGAAGATCAAAGGTTTAAACTCTATTTGGAATTTCATTATTAGAGAGTCGTGATCTGAGAAGGGGCATGGAACTATTGAGAAGTTGAGGATTTTTCTTTGTAAATCTTGAACTAAGAATAATTTGTCTATTCTGGTTTGTGTCCCAAATCTATGGTCTTTATGAGAAAATAATAAGGATTTATCATCTTTTACTTTAAAAGTGTTTATTAAATGAAATTATTCAATCCATCTTTTTAAGGATTTTGAAATAGTTGCTATGCAAAAAGACTTATTGGTGGTTTCAGAAGCTTCTAAGGTGCAACTAAAATCTCCTCCCAGTATAATATTTCCTTTATAATTGTTGGAAATAAAATCTAGGTGTTTTTTAACCATTCTTGTTCCAGTTCCTGGGAACCAATATAGATTAGCTAAAGTCCATATTCTGTTATTAAATTTAACTATAACAAATGCTAGTAGACCTTCTTTGTCTTCATATTTATAAATAACTTTTGGAGTGATTATGTTTTTCTTCCAGAGAATTGATACTCCTTTTGTCTTTGTTCTATAGGAGGATTGAGCTAAGACTGTATAGTCCTTAGGGTTCCAGATAAAGCTATCATTAGTCTTAAAATGTGTTTCTTAGAGAAATACTACTTGTTCCTTATTTAGATTTAAATATTTTAGTAAGTTTGATCTTTCTTTTACTTGCATTATTTAAGCCATTAGCATTTAATGATAAGAATGTTAAATCCATTTCAAGTTATTGTTGGAAGAAACATTTTGCTTCTTTTTTTTTATTTTGATTATAGTAGTCATACCATATTCTCTGATAACACTGAATGGTATTTTTATATGTGTAAACTTGGCAGTGCTATTTAATGTTCTTCTTTAAATACAGTAGGGTAAAATTCTGGTCAGGCTTTAAAAAAGTACTTCTATAAAACATTAATTCCAAAGTATCAAATACAAGTAACTATGAATTTCCCATTAAACATGGAATTAAAGTTATTCCTAATCCAATAGATAAAGATAGATTTATTGGATTATCACTCATACCTTTAACCAGCAATACCAACTGAGCTCCATATGTTAAATTATTATATGGAGAATTTTCTTAGAGATGAAATTCTATATTATTCTATTGTAATTCTATAGTATTTTATACATCAGGATGGAATGTTCGTAGTGTAAACAATTATTTTGTTGCCTTAGAAAATATCCAATATTTAGTTACCCTGAAGAGATCCCAAACATGTCAGATATGTCATTTTGGATAAATTAAACACAACTGAGGAGCATACACTAGATAGATAAGCCAACAACAAATGGATTATTACTTAAATAGTTTGACTAAAAAGACTCTGTAGGAGACAATGAGTGATTACCAATGAAGTATGAATTTACTGTAGGTGTACTGCCTTGCTTTACTTTCCCTCTCTTCAGCTCACCAACTTCAACTTACCCTTATGAAAAGACATGGCTTATCAGTGGTATCCTGACTCTGAGTAGAGGTGCCCTACATTCTAATGTGCAGTGCTTTTACATATTTATAGATTTACAAAGCAGAGTCTAACAATGAACTATGATCACCCTGACAATTCCCACCCTGCATAGGACACCTCCTGCTTCCAGAATGGGTAATCACATCAGGTCTAGAATGAATGTGTAGGTACCCATATGGTAATCAAGACTTACCTTAGGTAAGTATTAATCAAATGGTGTTTAGAGCATCTTAGAGAGTTCTCGGGGCAGTTAGAATACTCTTAAGCCTCTCCTCCCTTGACCAAAAACAGAGATTTCCCTTCCATTTCTTTCCCTTATTTTAAATCAGTACTAATAAAAGAAATTCAGCAAACATAGGTAAACAGAAATAACATTCAGTAGTCCGTCTTGTATATGACTTGCAATCCATTAAACAAGTCAATAACTAACATCACTTTAGTAAACATTATAAAGACAAATTAGAAATAATTTCCTAGCTCTTTAAATGTTCTGATAAAGCAAAAAGTTAACAATAAACTAGTTTAACTAGAAGAGTAAAGCATTTAAATTTTTCCTTGCATGTATACATTTCTACTTACATTGTAGTGACAACAGCTGTCTTTGAAATCTGTACAATACTTCACTTCTTCAAATCATTCCTTTTTCAATTCAGGTTTTGTTTTGTCAAAACGGCAACAATATTTCAAGGGCACAAGTAATATTTACTAATGTTTCAAATAAATAACTTGTCAGTTGCCAATTGAGTTAGTATAGAATGTACGGTTCGTGCAAATATAACATGTTGCAAAAGTAATATTATCTTTTCGTGTGCTCTAGAGACTGTCATATGCAAGTGACATATATAATGTAGCATGTATAGAGCAGATAGCTTATGGATTCAGGTTGTTAAAGTAAGCTATGCTTATTCATCAGGCAGTTTCATTTAAGTTCACAAGTAATTTGGGGACATTTCAGTTGAGTTTCCAGGAATGTGTAGTTCAATGTGAGTAATTTATAAAATATTTACAAGTTGTCCTATTAAGTTATCTAATTTACCCTTCCTTAGATTGTAATTCAGTTTAATAGCTAAACAACATTACTTTTTTGCTATTTGTTATCTGCGAGGCTAAATGCACTTCACAGATTCACAAAGTCCATAGAAACTGCGGCAGGTGTTTTCTATTGCCATGACAATGTAAATATAGCAGTTCCTAATCAATGAATGTTAAAAAAAAACTGAAATAGTTAACAAGGCTGATAGAATGTAAAAAAGCCTTTACATCACACAGGCAACAGTACATTTTTCCCTCCTTTTATATATTATGTTAATACTAAAGGAAATAATTCAACTGACAGTATGTATATAAAAGAAACATTTCAGAGTTATTCACTAACATGCCCCGTAATACATTAAGCATAACAGTGTCCACCAATAATCTAATAACTATTGTAGTAACATCTAATTGAGTCTACTTTTCCTCATAAAACATGTCACAATTCATTAAACAAAGCAGTTTGACATCTGTCTAATAAACATAAAGACAAATAATAGTAATTTCCTAGCTCTTTAAACTTTCTGATATAGCAAAATGTTGACAATAAGCTATTTTAACTGGAAGACTAAAATATTTCATTTCTTCCTTGTGAGTATACATTTGTACTCATACTGTAGTGTCAAAAACTGTCTTTGAAATCTGTGCATTACTTCACTTCTTTCAAGTCATTCATTTTACAGTTTAGATTATATTTTGTCAAAATGTCAATAACATTTCAAGGGCACATTTAATATTTAAGCTGATATTTTAAATGAATAGCTATCAGTTGCCAAGTGAGTTTGTACAGAGTATGAGGTAACTGCAAAGATAACATGTTGCAAAAAGTAATATGTATCTTTTCATGTGCTGTAGAGAATGTCAGTTTCAAGTAGCATATAAAATGTAACTTTTACAGTGCAGACAGCTTGTGAAATCAGCATGTTAAAGTGAGTAATACTTTTTAATCAAGCAGCTACATTTCACTGCACATGTAGTTTGGGAACATTTCAGTTGTGTTTCCAGGAATATGTAATCCTATGAGGGTAAATCATAAAATATTTACAAATAGTCCTATTATGTATTTATTTTATCTTGATTAGGTTGTATTTCATTTTAATAACTAAACATTACTTTTTCTTATTATTTGTTATCTGCGAGGCTAAATGCACTTTGCAGGTTCACAGTGTCCTTAGAAACTGTCGCAATTGTTTACTGTTGCTATGCCAATGCAAATATAGCGGTTTCTGAGCAGTGTATGTTAAAAAAAAACTGAAATAGTTTGTGAGGCAAATAGAATGTAAAGAAAGCTTCACTTCTCTTATCCAACAGTACATTTTCCCTCCTTTTTTATGTATTTATTAATACTAAAAGGAAATAATTCAAAGGACATATGTACATGAATGGAACATTTCAGAGTTAATCACGAACATGTCCCCAATCCCAATAAGCATAACAGTGTCTATCATTAATCTAATAAATATTGTAATAACAATTTATTAAGTTCACTATTCCAATTAGTCTACCTTAAAACTAGATTATTTTAGACTATTATTTGTCCATGTATAGGTAGTGAGTTATTAAATATATACAGACTATATTAGTATGGTAAATAGGAGAGAATTTAGAAAGGGAGACAAGATGCAGTTAAAATAAATAATGAGAAATGAGAGAAGAGAGAGAAAGAAAAGAAAAAAAAATAAGAGAAAATACACATATGCTGCGTATGTTGATTTACAGTATAAATATTTTATGTGCTATATAGCCCTCCTTCTGTGAAAGAAAAATACCCTGTTTTACATACTTGAGGTAATGTGAAAACTCTCACGTCATCTATTTTCAAAAAATATAAAGATTCCAGTAGTTACTTACCTTTGTTTTAAAATTCCAAGCAGTAAAATTGGTCCTTTAAAGTAATGTTAAAACAATTCATATCATAGTAGATGCTTTGAGAGATTTGGCTGTAACAGTATCAGTCTTTTGCTTCTTCTTTCTGACGTCTGTCCATACATTTGTTTCTTTTGTTCTCTTGGGAGAAGGTGACATCCAATCCATATCTTCTGGTAAAGTAATCACATTATTAGTTTTAATAAGTGAAGAGGCTTCCTCTAAGTCATTAAAAGTCCTCATCTTGTTGGCAAACAGTATTCTTATCTTAGCTGGATATGCAAGTTGTGCACTGATGTTATTTTGTTTCAGAAATGTTATCATTGGCCACACCTTTTTCCTTTGTTCCATTATTCTAGATGAATAGTCGTTATCAAATCTTATCAGGCTCTGTTTATATTTTAGATGTGCCTTCCTCCAAGCAGATCTTAAAATCAGTTTCTTGTCCAAGTATGAAATACATTTGATAATTATTCACCTAGGAGGAGAGTTTGAGTTAGTGACAGGTTTCCCAAGAGCTCTGTGCATTCTTTCAATACCAAAGGAAAGTCCTTCTTTTAAATTTAAAAAGTCAGGGATCCAGCTTGATAAAAATGAAATAATATCCTCACCTTCTGTGTTTTCAGGTAATCTGAAAATCCTGATGTTATTTCTCATCTCCCTATTTTCCAGGTCATCTACTTTATTAACCAACCAAGTGTTTTGTTTAAGAAGCATTTCTTTCTGTGTTTCCTCTTCCATAAGTCTGCTTTCTAAGTCATTTAGAGAAACCTCTAGCATTTCCTTAAGAGTGTCAGCCTGTTTTTGACTGCTTGTTTTAAGATTCTCTTTAAAATCATCCATCTTCAGAGACAACTCCTGCAGGGTAGATGTCATCTGTTGTAGGTCCTTCTTTAAGGCAGCATCCTGGTGAGAATTCCTTGAGTTGCTCATTTTAACAAGTGAACAGATCTCCAAGCTTTTTGACAGGAAATTATTTGTAAAACTTCACCAAAGTTTCTAATTTTGTAAATTAGTCCTTTATCTATAATATTTTAAACTTTGAAGAAAAAAGAATATTTTTCCTGTCTTATTTAACTAGTTATATGGAGTTCTAAAATACTGCTGCTTTCAGTTAGCCATTCAGGCTCCACATCAAATCGACGACTTTCAATGTACAGAAGAGATGGACAGAGAAAATATAAGGATAAATAGGCACATTTTTCTAATTTTGCATACCATACCTAATTATCCTTGTATTTTTCTGTCCCATCACTTGAAGTCTCCAGTTTTTGTAAGTTGACAACTTGTTGATACATAGGCACTAATCTACATCCTAGTATATATGGTTCCATAACCTGCAATGAACTGCCAGTGGAATTTACACATCAGCCTTGAAAATCCACTCCTTAAATGCCTGCACTAAACTACAGGGAAGCATCTACTCAGAAATTATAGAACAAAAGATGCCAACACTGGAATTGAACCTATTGTGCACCATGCAAAATAAGAAATTAGTTACTTATGTATACCTTTTTAACAGAACAAGTGCCATTATGCGCTACAGATAACTGGAATGGACATGCTCTTACTTGCTTACTCTGAAGGACAATATACCACATCCAATAATATGGCTTTAACGGACTAAATACCCCCCTCTTTTACCCCTGTCCTTCTTAAAGTAAGATAATGCCTACTGGGGCAGATGTGTCCTGGGATAAAACACAACAAAATGACAAATGGAAGATGAAAAATATTTCCCAAGTTTCGTGTAATAATTGCATATAACATTTTGTATCTGAAGTACCATAATATGATATGAAGCAAAAGAATCAGTTCAAATTTTGCAAGAATAAGATTTTATTTTGCCCATAAAGTAAAGTGCTGTCCATTACACTGGCTGTGGGCCACATTTCTGTAAAAAATGTAAAAATGTCACATTTGGATCGTATAGCAAGGTGTCAAATATACCCTCTGATCCATGCAGGGGCAGGGTCCATGATAGCACTTGCTCCCAAGTATGCACAGTAAGGGAGATTCAATGTACCTACTTATCCAAGTATAAATAAGTAAAGCATTTATACAGCACACATTTTAGATTGCGACTTTAAGGTATACAAAACAAAAACAGGTTTGTTACCATTTACAATAAGAGAAAATTATTCCAGTGCATTGATGATAATGTGAAACAGGTTTATCTCATCTCCTGTTACATTAACTTAGCAATAATGGGATAGTAGGAAAATAGTGGCAAATTAGCTGCTGTTTTATGTCAATGCCTATCTGCCTGATTTTATTTCGAGCTCTATAAATCAATCATGACATTACAATATTCTTCAGCATAATACCAAACAAGAGACAAACTACTGGAAATGAGGACCATAAAATTCCAATACCAATGTTGGGTTTATTGATTAAAATATAGGGATTCATCTTTAAAGTTATGTTGAGTTATGATTAGTCTATTTTAAAAGGGTTTGTTAACTAGTTGATTTCATTCAAGTATTTTAACTCCAGGTAGAAATTTATTCATTCATAGTTCCAAAGATGTCTAATATAAGATGAAAGCACTTAACTGTAGTGGCTATATCACTGTGTTTTTTATTAAAGTTGATTCCTGAGAAGTTTGGGTCTTGGACTTTTTTAATATTCTTCAGCATACAACGGCAGGTTGTCAGAACAGTAGCGACACTACAGTGAAGACTTTTGTACACACTGTAATCACAAACACACACACTCACACATATGTATTGCATAGAGAATAAGTAACATCTGTAACCACTTAAAATGGTGCACTGATAGCTGGCCCAAACCACAGCGATCTATATAATGTAGATGGGTCTATATTAGTTCATCAAAATACATATTCATCAAATAGATATTCATTGATGGCTTAACAGCAAAAGGCATTACAGTGAAGCAAGGAACTTTTCCCAGTGCTAAGAACCGCTGGGCCATCAGCACAACATTGCCCTTTTCCTCACCATGATGTGATCTTGGAGTCACCATATGCCCCCATATTGGGGAGTTTGGGGGCAAAGTTCCCCAGTTGGGTGAGTTTGATTTGGTGTGGTGTGTGTTTCAGAGTGCTAGAGGGTGAGTGGTTTCTAACCCTGGGAAAAATTCTGTGCTTTGCTATAATTAAATTTCCTGTTTAGCCCTCATTGAATGCATATCAATAAATACATATTTTGGTTAATCAATAAAGACCCATGTAGTCACACTTGTTTTTTGTAATTATTTTTTTAATAATAAAAGTAGATTTTCCCAAGCATATATTAATAGAAGAAAGTCGGGGGATCGGGCTTTTTTCCATTGGTATCTGCTTGATTTACAGTGGCTTCACTGGACCAACCAGCATACTCATTTTGGAATGTTAATGGCCAGTCATTGTAATTGTATACTATTGACAGTGATAATGTGGACAATGTTAACAGACATGAGATTTATGAGATAGAAGGAGAGGGGGATAAATTGTTGTAAATGATCATGCTAACAGTTTTATTGGGGAAGGAAAAAATAAAATTGCAATAAGTCAACAGGAGGAATGTAATACTAATGATAATACTAAAAATGAAGAAGAAGAAGAAATATATAATGAAAAATCAGATGTTGGTGAGTGAATAATAAAGGAAATTTGAAAATGGAATTCAACAGGGGCTAAGGTAAACATGAGGAAAAGACTATCCAAACAAATTTCTTCAAAAATTAAAAACAAAGGTAAGGAATAGTGGTAGGTTTATGTCAGTTGATGTTAACAATCAGATTAATAAAGGGAGAAGAATTGCAATTTTGCAATGGTGAGACTGTAGTAATTGCAAGACACAAGGTTTATTTCAGAAGTTGATAGAGTGCTGGTTAAAGCATTGTTGAAGGAAATAATTTTATGGAATTTTGGAATGGAAAGGTGTTTGGGAGGGGTGTTCATGTCTGGAGAGGATGTTAAGATACCAGATTTTGTTATTATAAAGACAGAAAGATCTACAGTTATAGACATGAGAAGAGATGAGGATGTATTTAGTTTGATAGAAGTCTATGACTTTCCTTCCATAAAAGAAAGGGAGAATTTTTGAAGTTTTTTGGGGGCTGTAAAAGAAGTTTTTTGAGAATAAGAAGAAAATTGACCGGTTGCTATGCAAGCAGACATATTGTTTGAAAGGTAAAAATGACTTTTTTTTGTTTGGCTAAATTGGGTACAAATAATGTTAGTATTATGAAAGAAATAAAAAAATAAGGGAATGGATTATTGTATATAATCAAGAAGATATATCCCCAAATTCAATAAAATCTGTGTAGGCTCCATGTAGAGCCTACATGGAATGTACCCATGTACACAGCCATGCTTCCCACTTGGTAGCACACCATGCATATTAATCATGGCACATTGCCAAGGAAGAGCATAGTAGCAGGGATATAGAATCCATGTAGGCAGAAGTGCTGAGGCTGGTCAGATGTCATGTACATGGTGAATCTCTTGTAATGTTCTCTGTTACAGTTGAAATGTGCTGTGAATTAATAGTTTGTGTTTTAAATTTCTAATTTTTGTTGAATTCTTTTTTTTAGTTAATGCCCATTTGCGAGGCGTGGAGCACAACAATCCCAAGCAGTGCTTACATATACACACTGCTGATATCTTCCAGACATCTAAAAATAGTAACCAGATGTAATTAATTATATCTGTTGTTTTTGTTTTTTTTTTTGTTTTTTTTTTTTTTAATGTCTGTTTGTGTGGCGCAGAGCACAGCAATACCAAGCCATACTTACACATAGACAGCAGACACCTGACAAACATCTATAAATAGAAACCAGATGTGATTCATTATTTATTTCTGCTTTGTTTAAGCCAATTTGCATGGAGCACCATGGTAGCTCAGTAGCATATGTAAAGGTACACTAGTATGTATACTATCCAAGTAGCTAAATGGGTAGAGTGACAGGCTAAAGCTTTGTAGGTCCTGGGTTTGAGTCCCTAGCAGACATACCATTTGTTTAAGGTAATCTAAATTTATGTTTAATTTAAAAACATAACTTTTACATTCAGAACACCTGTGTGGTGCTAAGCACCAATTAAACATGATTAACAGCCACTTCTGTTTGCAAGTTGCTAAGCTTCGCTAAAACCTCAGTCGTGTGACATTTCAGAATGTTCAGCTCTGCTTTAGCTGGTTTGGGCAATGCTAAGCACCATGACACTTTTTTGAATGTTGCTGAATGATGTGTAAGAGTGGGAAAACAGCCTATATTAAGGGCAATAGGTGGAAATTCTGCACCATGTGTTGGAGTCCATCTAACTGACAGTATGCTAGGTGATGATGGAGAGGGTGTGCGCTTTCAGGTGCAGAGATGGGGTGTGCAGTAGTCCAGGGTTTTTGTTGGTCTCCTGATATGCAGTTATGAACCTAGGCTGCTGCAGGGTGGTTACCAGGGCTCAGAGTGTAAGGCTCAGGCCTGAGATTGATTGGCCAGGGAACTTACCAGTACTACTGGTATCTCCCACACTGGTGAGCAGTATTTTCCCCACTATGATGACCTTGAAGCATAGAAAAAGGAGAACTTTAGACACCTGGGTTCAAGAGGCAAGGGATGGGTGTGACCCGGACATGTGTAAGTATATATTTTAGTATTTTACTAAAATGCAAGCTAAATCTATGCAAAACTACTATGCATAATGGTGTGCTTCTCTCCCAACAGCTGCAGCTGACAGGGCTCACAATGTCCAGTCCCATGCTGGGCAACTGGCCATGTTGCACCATCAGTGTGGTAAGTACAGATATAGTATGCTTACTGTAGTGCAATAAACAATAAAGAATAAAAAAATATGTACTGCAATAAAGAATAAACAATACAAACTGCAGTGAAATAAATGGGCAATTAGAACTGTAGTGCAATGACTGAACAATAACAACTGTATTGGCAATAAACACTAATCAAAACCAATAACAGTAAGCAGAAAGGTGTACAGCAGGGTTGTGGTGTCATAACATAATTGCAGTAAAGCTCTATGCATTGCATGTGTGCAGTAAGGTTGCTTCAGTCAAGTATAAAACTGTAATAACTGTAGAATGCAAAATTAATGGCCTGAATAATGCATTGCTTAACTCATAGTACAGTTCAATGTTGTCTCCAGGCCAGCTTCAGTCACATAATGCTGTATTTTCATCCAACTTCAGGAACAAAAGGTATTTGCATTAGAGTTGTATTCATTGCATGTCTGTTCTAAGTTGCTGCAGTCAATTGCTATATTATTTGCAGATGTCCCCTGCAGTCACATCTTTTGGGTTCTACTCCATGCCTGCCAGCTAAAGCATGACAGCTGTCTAGTCTACTTAATGTAGACAAACATACCTCTCAACTGACATGATTTTTCATAATGTAATTACAACTGCCTAATCTGTCTGTCACCATGATCACCACATAAATGATTACCTGGAATGCAATATATTTTCTAATCCATTTACAGATCACCTTGGTAGTTGAGTTAAGTCCACATTATGTGATACCATTCTGTGTAGTCATGTACCTGCATTTGTTAGTCATTGGCCCATACTGTCACATGCTAACAGCTTGAGAGGTATGATGTGCGACATCCTCTATAGAAGAATTGTAGTCACTGGCTCACAACTGACACTGCACACCTGTAGAAGTATGCATTAGTATTCTATGTAGTAATATTACCTGCAAGGTAATTTATGGTATGTTTGTCTTTCTCTCCCCACCCTTATCTTCTTTAATTTATTATTGTTATTTATTATTATGATTTAATATTAGCATATTTTGTTAAACTAACTGTTTTATCGGCCTTATGGTTTAATTCATACTGTCTTGCTGATAACATATTTACTGTTATGTTACTTAATGCTGTGCTACACATAATATCCCTTAATATGCATTTGGATTAATAAATATTATGTTCCATTTTGTTAATAGTAAAATTGGTTTGGTTATCACTAACCTTAACTTATTGTTAAACTACTTTACTACAGCCTGTCAAGGTCAGCCAGTTCCTCATTATCCAACTACCTTGTCTCCTCTGGCCTTGGCACTGGGACCCAGCATGTCTGGAACCCAGCCTGGTGGTATCCGTTCTGCTGCCCCCGCACTACTTGTGGTGTTGGGTAGTAACACCCCATGGGATGGGGACAGGCACCCTCTGGGAGTGGTGGTGGAGTGGGAGGTGTCACTCATGATGAACTGCCAGGTTTGGTGGCAGGATCATCTACTGTGGGTTTGGACAATGCATGCTGGCCACCCAGGTGGGGCAGGCTCACTCCAGAGTCCAGCCTCCACCACTGCTAGGCTTGGGGCAGTGACAGAGCAGTGCCGACAGTCCCATGGGTGGGGATGCGAGTCACGCTGCTACCTTGTGGAGGCACATTGGACTGAAATTCCACAACAACCTCCCCATCCAAGGTGTTTACCCCCCTCTTGTGTCACACACCACTCCTGTCTGCTGCCTTGTCTGTCTGCAAAAGCTTCCTTGCCTACCCAACTTAATTCCCCCACATGTACCTATGTCCCTTCACCAACATTCTTGTCTCACCTTAAAAAAATATGGGTACCCCCCCAAAAAAAAAGTCACATACATAGATCTCCATTTTGCATGTGTCCACTGGACACACATAATTTGGTTCAATTGACTTAACAATGCAATTATGTTGTCCTCACCCATTTCTCCATGGGTTAGAGTCCAAAGTCATCTACAAATTCTATCAAAGTGCACAGTTGTTGCTGTACAAGAAATGGATAACTATGATTTTTTCCTACACCCTTCCTGCAAATACCTACCTGCCTTTCACTATGTTTTTTTCCCTGCTTGTACCTTATTTCACCACTTGCTCCCCATTTTTTTATTTATATATTTTTAGCAAGATGCTATGTGATGTGCTACATCGTTAAGCTTAGCTAACCTCAGCTACATGGATCTATACTGATATACATGTTTTAAATAATAAACATGTGCAAAATAAACAACTGCCCTCAGTTTCAAACCCAAGACCATCACAACTGTAGACCATTGCAGTAACCTGCCACGACATACAGCTGTTAATTGAAACAAGTGGTTTAAGCAAAACATAGCAATTGCAAGTTACACTCATTAAGCATGTTTAACCAGAGCTGTGCATCCCGCTGCATCATGCAAACCTGCTTAAAGAGTAATGGAAAACTAGGAAGTGCACCTTGGAGTCTGGTGCAAGAGTACATCATTTGCAAGCCAAACACAGAATAATGGATGTAAGTGGGGTCTGTAATAGCATTCCTTTTATCATCAACATTTACAAATACAGCTCCTAAGGCATTACTGGAAAAATACATGTACAACTGGGACCCTGGTGCAGAAATACATCCATATAAAGCAATGCACACAATGATGGCTGTAAAAAAAAAGTACGTCACAGCCTGTATGTGTGTACTTATATCTTCCAAATACACCGGCTGTATCAGTGACTTAGTGCATTTTGCAACACACAGTCCTGGGTCCAAATCCAGTGGTGTGTAGCCTTTAAATCACATTATTGTGAAGCCAGCAATTAATGACTGAGTCATGCTCTCTTTATCCACACAGTGTATTTCAAATGAAATGTCTGCTTGTCACTGATGAAAGTCACAGGCCTACAGATAGGAATACACTTCACATATCCCTACAGCAAAACTATAAGTGCATAAAGTGTCACATCATGCATTAATATGTATTCACAGAGGATTTTAACTCAGGTAATGGAAATGAGGTCCACTACTATTAGAAGGCAGTACACAATCCTTTCAAACTCACAATGCAGATTAGCACAACTGCACAACTAATACACATATGAAGCCCCTGCTTGTAACAAGGACTGCCAGTGTCCACATTCCAAATGAGTACTAGACTGTAACACATGGCCTGACAGTTACCAAAATCATGGACATTATGTTATCTTTATCCCCTATGTTGCTCAAGAACACAACAAACATGTAGCCTAGTACTCTGTACATGCATTAATTGGAGAGGAATGGATACCCTCACTCTGGTGCTGCCTCTATTATAAGGCTGATGCAGCTCCCACAGTTACTCCTACAGCTTGTTGTCCTCCAAAGTGTTCAAACGCTCTGCTTAGGCCTATTACCTGCAGCAGCAGCTGCAGCCTGTAGCACACACATCTCTATGTAACAGTAGCTGATACAGACTTACTCTCTGGGATGATGTAGTTTCCTCACCCCAGTAATGTTCAGCACAACATATCAGAAAGGGCTTTGAGTCTACATGAAAGCCTTATATCTTGTACATTGGTTGTATGTTATTGGCTGATGATAGTTCAAATCAGCAGTGTTGGCTGAAATTAGCATTTCAGAACCACAGATTGGTTAAGAGGGAATCACTTGCTAATGAGAAACATGTTAAAAGGCAAACATGCTGGCTATAGTAAACCATTCTGTATGAGACTTTCCTCACACAGAACACATGTTTACAAAAACTTGCATAGCACCACATATAAACAAGAGGAGTTTTGCACTCCAGCAAGTATGTAACCTTTTTGCTTACAGCAGGATGCAGATGTGTGAACATACTTACAGGGACTATGGATTACAACATAAGCCTTTCTTGGAACTGTAATAATGATAGGTCACTGATATTCATATTTGTTGCACTTACAGAGGACATACAATATATGAAGAGCAGAATGCTTTTTGTCAATGTGGCACACTTGTGTCATGGGACTGTCCCTTTATAGTTGTTGTAATAGCACACTGCTATTTGTTTGGCCCTGTTGTTTTGACATATTATCAGGGGGGTAGCCCCTAGGGTGCACACTGCAATAGACTCCAGTGTTGGGTGTATGATCATACAGCAGTATCTAACATGGAACACATGAGAATAGCTGATTATTGCTAGTATATTTGCTGTAGCCACATGCTTACTATGTTTGCACACTGCGGAATTTGACATCTATGATCTTGCAGTGCATATTGTCAGCCATTCTGTTCTTGCTGTATCTCTACATAGTGTACTTCCACATATGTGATCCTGACATGTGTTCCCATTCTGTTGTATTTCAGGAAACATGTACTCAAGGCACTGTGCACCTTTCACAGATGCTGAGAATGATATTATACTTGAAGGCCTCTGGCAACACCATGAACTCCTACTATCCACACGGAGGCAAAACAGGGAAGAGCAGACAGCATTGTGGACTGACCTTGTCCATGCCATGAATGCCGCAGGTCATCAGAGGAGGAAATGTGAGCAGGTTCAGCACTGTGCAATGGACATGATCAATGCTGCATGCAGAAGACCAGCAGATGTAGCCAGAGATTGTGGCATCACCAGTGGGGCCTGCAGCAGAACAACCAATCTCAGCCACTCAAGAATTCCTGACTAACCTAGGCACACATAACAGCTCCCAGGCATCTATCACAGTACACATCGTGGATGTGGGTGCCACAGTTTCCATGGCAGAGCATCATGCAGGTAAGCTTAGTTTGATCACCGTTGCAATACTGTAGCATTCAGTGTGTCAGGTCTGTGTTCTTTGGGGGGGGGGTTAACTGCAGTTTGACTCTCATGCTCAGATGTTGACTGATATAATAATTAACATAGTAGCTACTGTAAATGTGAGATATATGGACGTATTACCTTGTTGTGGTTTAACATGCAGTGGTACTGACATTACCTTTCTCTCTACTTTTCACAGGTCTGTCAGGTATTGGACAAGGCTGTGGTCCTGCTCCTGGTAAGCACAACACTGTTTTGTTATAGATATAAGTTTACAGCAATGTAATCCCTAAAGTGTAACCCCAACTTTGCTGTCTAGAGTGGTGTACTGTTGGCATGATTGCCAACAGCACATATATTTTCTGACTGTACACATGTTACAGTCATACATATGCCTTGTAGGTGTCACCACACTGATAGAGGTGACAGTATTGTCAGGACATTGTAGATTGCCATATGTGTCAACTACACAGAATCTTAACAAATGCCAAAAATGAACCTCATTTTTGCTGATGAGATTGCTTTTATTTACAAGTAATTACAGCTGTTTATGACACTAGTAATGTCCTCTTGTCCTACTATATGAGGATGGGGTTTCAACAGGTCTGTAAAGGCTGTACATTCATTGCAACATAGTACTGCAGAGCATAATAGTGTAGGTATTAATGTACTGCTTTTTCTTCACTTATCACAGGTGACTAGGGGGGTTGGTCTCTGTCTCCTACGCAACCTGATGTCAGTGTATCTTCAACATGGCTCAAACCACAGAAATAGAAAGACAGATAGATGACAATTCTTTGTTTACAAATGAAATAAGTGGTAAAACAGTGAAATTATTAAGACTAATGGTGTTGAAGATTATTTGTTTATAACAATTTATAGAGCAGATATTACTGAATTAGAAGTAGGAGATTCTTCAAATTTTGTCAGAAGAGATATACTTGTAAATGAAGATTTAGTTGTTAGAGACACCAATAGTTACATTTTCAGAGAGGACACCCACAGTAAATTGTGATTTTCCTGCCAGGGAAAAATAAAGTATATGAGTAGGGCATTAGAGTGCTTTAATGTAAGGAAGTATGAATTTATTTTTATTCACATTGGTTCAAATTATCTCATCTTCCAAGACTCACTGGCTGTTAGAATAGAACTTAAATCTCTCTTAGGAAGTATAGCTTGCATGAGTGTTAGGATATATTTTTCATAAATCACATATAGGAAGGAGAGTGAATTCAACATGAAATAAAAAAGTTTTGGGGTAAATACCAACATGTAAAATAACCTGGTTTAAAATGTGGCAATGTCAATAACATTGAAGCCTAATGTTGGGCACATACCGTATTTCCCTGAAAATAAGACTGGGTCTTATACTCTTTCCCCTGCTGAAATATGCATTAGGGCCTATTATCAGGGGATGCCTTATTTACCCCCCATACAACAATCTACATTTATTTATATACAAAAAACAGCATTTATTCATGTACACAAATCAACGTTTATTCATGTACACAAATTTACATTTATTTGATACTTTTCTCTTAATGGGCAACAGTTCTAAGTAACGCATTAATAGTTGTGTGAGAATTGTACATAAACAGTGCAACAAACATTTCATCTTCAGAATATCTACACCTTGGCTTTCATAGTGCAATAGTTCATGCTTAACAGAAAGTGCAGAAAAATCACAATACATGTGTACTGGAAGAGAGGAATAAAACTGAAAGCAGAAGCAATCCATTATTTTGTCCCGATAACGGAAAAGTTATTCAAATACAGTCGTGTCATCTTCTTCTGGAACATTGTCATAAGTCTCCAACCCCCAAATTCCAGCCTGAATTTCTTGTGACTCCATTTCCTGTAGAACCATTGGCCCCAATCCCTAGTAATAGAGCTATCCTTAAATGAGCACTGCTTGTCCAAGTAGCCTGCTCGTACTGCATTGGCAACACAGCTGTCAGTGATTTTAACCCAAGTCATGACCTCTTGCAGGCTAGGCTTCACAAAGTTTCTCTGCTGATTTCTCTCCATTCTATTTTCAATGTAGTCATTGAGTTCCATGTGCAAATGGTCCTTGACTGGCTTGCTTATTGCAATATCAACGGTCTGGAGAAAGGCAGTCATTCTTGCTGGAATCATTATCTGATCTATTCTTCTCTGTGCAAGGAATTTATTCATGTCTTTAGCGTGGTGAGTGCTGGCTGAATCCCAGACTAGCAGGCCTCTTTCACCACCTTGTAAACAAGTGTCAGCATTACATCGACCCACTTCCTTATAATTGCTTGTGTACACCATGCTTTTTCAGTTTCAAGAATGTAAATGCCTGAAACATGTTGAATCTTATCTTTCTTGCCCTTACTAATGATTAGAGGTGGGGTTTTCTTTCCATCTAGATGAATTGCCAAAATACAGGTAACATGTGCACTCTCGTAACCAGTGGAGGGAATGTAGATTGACTAGGCACCTCTTGATAAATTGTTGTTTGAGATCCATGGCCAATAAACACTCCAGTTTCATCCATAGCAATCATGTTGGATAGTTGGTATTTAGAAAAGTCAATGCCATCAACAAAGGATTTGAATGCAAGTGCATGTTTAATAACTTCAGTATCTTCCAGCTTGAATAGCATTATTGATCTTCTTAGAGATGCTTCATATCACTGAAGGAAGCCATCCAGCCAATGTTGTGATGCTTTGAATTCTTCTGGGGATATTTCTAACTGTGGTGCCATTGCAAGGGCAAATGCTTGAATATCAGCTCTGCTCACAACCAAAGCCTTTGCTCTCCTGTTAGCAATCCATTCACAGATGATGTCTTCCAGCTCAGGAAATAATGGTTGCCAACCTAATCCACACTTGCACTTCCTAGCGTTTCCCTCATTGGCCTGTTGACTGAGGTTATTGTACGTTGCATGCCATTTTTGGACCATTCAGAGATCTACCTTCTTCTCTTTGCAGAAAGCCGTCAGATTCTTTCCTCAGGAGTCCTCCATGATTCCTTTCTTGTACTCGATGGAATAGCTCTTTTTTTTTGCACTCACCTTGTCTGGGGGGGTTAATTGAAGACTTACGAGACTAGAGTGACAACAGAAAATGGCAACGGTTAAGAAGACACAATTACAGACGTTTGTTATCAAGTGCATGTGCTTTATGCACTTGTCTGTACTTCGACAAATCAAAGTACATCTGCCAGTGTTTATGGGCCAAGGATCTCAACCATCAAGTGTGAGTGATGATTAGGGTTACAGTAAGAATCACGGAGGACTCCCAGGGAAAGAATCTTACAATTTTCTGTAAAGAGAAGAAGTTGGGTGTCTGAATGGTCTGAAAATGGTGAGCAGAGTATGATAACTTCAGTCAACGGGTGTCAATAATATTATTTTATAATTCAACACATCCATCATGTATTGTTGACGATCTTAACTGGGGCTTATTTTGGGGGTAGGCCTTATATCATGACCACCCTGGAAAACCATGCTAGGCCTTATTCTCTGGTTAGGTCTTATTTATGAAGAAATATTGTATGTATTTAGACCGAATGGAGTTCACTTGTCAAGACAAGACAACAGAAGATATTTTTGAAGCAAATATATAGCAACATATGACTTATAGAAGATGGGATTTTTTTGCCAGGTCAGAAATTCAGCAGTTCACAGATAGCAAGATTTGATTTATCTTTACTGGTTATTAATGATATGAGCATTAGTAAAATATTTTAATAGGAAACTTTGCTACATTCACATGAGGTTGACGTTATTGTTTGTGAAAAATGGTTAAAGAACAATGAGTGGAAACCAGTCCTGTCAGGGTATAAAGATTTGTGCCAGGTGGAAGTGTTATGGTAGAGATTAAAGTTTGTTGTGAGACCTGTGATGATTACATGTTTGATGATAACACTAGTACAGTAAATTGTACAACTGTTATAATAAAGATGACCACAGAGCATATTACAATTGTTGGAGTGTATAGATCAATAAAATACTGATGACCTATAAGAATTAATATGTTTCTTTCATGAAACACAGGAAGAAAAAATAATGGGACTTAAATTTAGCAGAAATAGTTTGGAATAAAATTTATTCTAAAACATTATTGAGGAAATTATTTGCAATGTGTGTTCAGCAATGATCCTTGCTGCAAAATTATAACCAAACTTACTAGGGAACAGAATATACTGGGCAATAATTATGTTCCTAAGGAAATAATCGATACTTCATTTCAAGTTTTACCATCTTTGATGTGCAGTGATCATGGTGTTATAAAGGTTAAATTACTGTTAGATATCTCCACCAAAATGAAATATAGACCAGTGTACAGAAGATTATTAACAGACTATATGGAAGCAAAACAATCTCTATATAAAACTAATTATAGTGATGCATTCAGTGAAAAGACTGTAAAACAAATTTGGCAAATTAAGAAAGTGAAACTAAATGCAAAAAAAAAAATATTTAACATCAGGATATAGGTACAGTGAGCCTTAGTGATATAATAACTAAGATGAGAAATATAAAATGCAATGAAATGAAATTAGATTGAGCTATAACTTTGATAAATTAAAGCAACAAAGTGGACAAGCAAACTAAACACAGAGTGAGACAAGACAAAAAATGAATACAATTTATATTAAAATATTGAGCATACTATGAAGCCATGTTATACCTTTGAGGATAGACTACAATTGATAAAGCTGGTATTACTCCCTAAGATCTTGTATGTAGTTCAAGCTATTCCTATGTTACCTAAGAGACAATTCCTTAAGGAGATTAACATGATCTTTTTAAAATTATTTATGTCTTTCTAGAAGAAATAGAGTCCCTTATACACATCAAATTAGACCATGGGAACAAGGAGGACTTAATTTTCCTGATATTGAAACTTAAAAAAAAATCCATATTTAAAATAGTCGTAGAAAGGATACAGCCTAATTACTCCTCTAACTGGAAATCATTGCATTCTGTTATTATATCAAATGAAAATTTTATATCGAAGAACTTCCAGTTAACTGACCAATCTAACAAATTATAGTATCTGTTGTGTATTGTATTAAAATTCAATATAATATATTAGGTCCTACTAAACTGAATCTTAACTAATTATATCTTTAATGGTTTTAGGAAATTTGTTAATGCAAATATGGGTTTAAAACTCTGCTTTAATTTATTAATTCTATTTAGCATTACAAAGAATTTATTTGATAAGGTATATAGAAATATCCTATTTTTTTTGGGAATCCAAAAAAAATAGTTGCTGGCAACAATGTATGAGAGATCAAAAGGTTCTAAATATTCAACATATAAAGACATATTATGGAATGACATCACGTGGCTGATTATTACTGAAAGTGTTTTAACATATTCTCAAGAGCTATGCAGAATAATTAATAATTCCTCTTTTAAAAATTGCCCAAAATGTATAAGTCCTTTATTCAGAATTATATATAATAATCATAATATAGAGAATATTATTTCAAATTTATAAAAAACAATACCAATCTATACAACAACACATCAACAAAGTTATTGGCAGTATATTACTAATGGACAATCTTTATGTTAATCTTTAGAAAGCAAAACTAGCATCTTATTTTCTGTAAAGTTAATATCAAACTCACAGTATTGCAGAATATTTAATTGGAAGTTTCTCTATAGAGCTTTTTTAACACCTGATAAACTTGCCAAATTCAGTTCATCCAGGAATCTGATTTGTTGGAGATGCCAGCAGATATGTAAAGCTGATTGGTTACATATGTTTTATGATTGTATTGCCATAAAATCTTTTGGAGCGATATTAACAACTTCTTAGAGACTATATTTACAGATTCTTTTGATATAACTAAAGCTCTAATTTTATTAAATGTTAATTAATGAAGACCCCTACTTGAGTAAAATAAATTTGTATTTACTATGGACAATATTAGCAGTTGCCAGGAAATGTATAACCAGGAAGTTGAATTCTAACACTGCATCTTCCAATGAAGACTTTTTATCCTTGGTGAAGAAAATTACCTTGATGGAGATTAAAACCAAAGAAGCAGAATTTATCCTAAGCCATTAGTTAATAATCCATGGAGAAAAACTATATCTCTGATCAATACTTTGCAAATGGACTCAATCTCTCTCTCTCTCTCTGTTATGTATATACTTTTTGTTTCAGCATTTATGTTTGATAAATCTTATTGGTTTCTCTTTTATTCATTTCAGGCCGAATTAAAATATTGTAAATAGATATTTCAATTTGAAATGTTTAATCTATAATGTATTTGTTTCTAATTAAGATATATGCTTCTGAACATAAAAATTATTTGAGTAAAAAAAGGAAACTATGTTATAGATAAATTAGATATAGAAGGAGTAAAATCATGCAAATCAATAAACTGGAAGTAGATTCTAAAATGTATTCTCAAACACTGCAGATTATAAATATATTTACAAAATCTTATGCAAAACTGTTTGGCTGTACCAACAGGGCGATAAACTGTGATCATAACATCTAAGTAACTTCAGGTATTGAAATTAAATCAGATTATAATGAAAAAGTATGCAAACTGGACCCAGAAAAATCAGAGGGAGGAGATGGAATTAGAAATAATGACCCCAAAACACTTCAGCATGAACTTACAATACCATTATATTTGCTATTCATTAAGTCATTAAGTATGAGGAGATTCCCTAGGATTGGAAACATGCACTTGTTAATCCCATCTTTAAAGAAAAGGGCAATAGGAAGAGCCCAGGCATATATAGACCTATAAACTGACTTTCTTGTTGTGGAATAGTAATGGAGAATGTTGTTTAGGATAAATTATTTCCTGAACTGGGATAGTTGGGAGATCAAACCATATATCAGCATGTTTATGTTGAAAATAGATCTGTAATTACCCGTAACATGGTGTTTTATAATAATATAATAACAGCTACAAATGAACAAGTGTCCTGAGATGTAATTTATATACACTTAACTTCAGCCTTTGATAGGATCATGCACAATGTACTAATCAACAAGTTAGAACAAGATATTAATGTAATCTTGATAAGATTGCAAAAAGCTACCCAAAGCTACCACCCCCAAAAAAACTACCCCATCTAAATAAATGTTGATGCCCACTGGTGTTTGAAATATATCTTTGCTGAGTACACCATTGATAGCTATTTTCTGTCACTTTCATAGGAGACAAACAACCAGTCCTAACTCTCAACCTGCAGACATTGAAAATAGGAATAAAGGCCATTTCTGAAGTAGGTATATGCAGCTAAAAATCTGGATATCTAATTAACATAAAACCTGAATACCAAATAGCACATACGTTTTCTTACTTCCAGAAGGAATGTGGGATACTACTCAGAAACACATGCCCCGGGATTAATGAAACTCGGCACAGGGACTGTTTTAGCCTTATGCCGAGTGTCCTCATTACAGATGGTGCAGCAGCACCATATGAATATTTATGAGGGTGCAATAACGCACCCTCAACATGCACAGGAAATGTGTGCGAGTGCATGGGGCGTGTACAAGTGCTCTACGGAGACGCAAACATACCCTGACAGTTGCACAACCTACTAAGCTTACTATTAGAGCCCGCCTCTAATAGTAAGCTAGTAATTCAGTGTCCGTGGATATCGAAATGTATGCTAAGCATACAAGAGTGTCCATGAACAGTGAAATAAAATCAAAGTAGTAAACGCATAACCATGTAGTGGAATGTTGAGCCCCATCCCTAGCACTTTCACAATTAGATTCCCCATGTCCCTGTTTTACATTTGTATTGCTGCAATATCAAAAGTGTAAGCAAAGCGCAGCATGTTTGCACGTCACTGCCCTCCGCCGAGTCTAGCTTACACATCAAAATCATTCAAATAGAGAAACACATGGGTAATTAATGTAAACTTCAATAGTGTAGTGGTTAAAGCATCCACCTAACAAACAGGCATTCATGGTTCGAGTCCAATTGTAGCACATATCATTTTCCATGTGGAATGAATGTTGTTTTGTGTAAAACTGATATAATAACATGTAAATGTGAACTTGAATATCGCATGAGATGTTTAACTAAATTTCATTCAATCAAAGTGGTACTGTCATAATGAATAAGGCACTAGTAAGCAGGTGTAAGCACAAATAAGCAGCAGTACACATATATAAGTAGCAGTAAGCAAGTCTGAGTGTGCTTTCGTGGATGTAAGCAGTGCCGAGCATATGAAATGTATATAAGTATGTACATATATATATATATATATATATATATATATATATATATATGAAGAATGAACGTCATAACAATAAAGCATACAAAAGGAATGAGAAGGGAATCAACAGCAACTCCAGTATCATATAGTGCTATCAGCGTATGTCATATCAAGCTGGGCAGGAGTGAGCAAAGCACTGCTACTCACACCACAGGCAGGATATTACCAGTGGGAGTAATACTGTTGATCTGCTAAGTCTACTTTACAATCACAGGGTAGTCCCTGGTGGGACTACCCAAAAATTGATAGGATGATTGGCCATCCGACCATTACACAAACAAGGGCAGGTATGTTCAAGGACTAAATGGTGGGAGAGCCTGATAATACATGGGTTGGGACAATATACATGTAGGTCCCCTAATGCTCGGGCGAGGGCAATGTGTGGAGGTGTATCATGGCTGCAATAGCAACTGGACAATGGATGTTATGCATGTATGATGAACTCAGGTGGGGTAGAGGAAATATGGGTATGAAATTATGGATCCATGCATGTCATGGTTGAATGGGCTGGTTCTAATTGGGCTGCCTCATGGAGGTCAGCGAGTTTGTTATAAGTATATATGCATACACACATGCATACATCTATATATAGAAGTACATTCCCTGTAACACATTCATTCCATTTGCAGACATAAATAACATGAATGTGCCCTTATAAGCCTTGACAATAGATAGAATAATAGGTTGTGCATAAGAGGAAAGGGACAAAACTGCTAAAATGCAGAATTGTGTACAATGTCCGAATTCAGTGCTGGGCTGAAAAAAATCAAATGTGAGGACTTTCTCACACATAGAATCATTCCTGTGATCTGCCTGCTACAGCAACGCCAATTAATAAACCGGTCTATTTGTAAAAGAATTACACTGAACTCATACATAAATTAGCTCTCATGTGTAATGTGTGCGATGCCACATAGTCATAGTCATGCTTATTAATTTATTGCAGTGTCATGTTAATGGCACTAAGGATGTAATGAAGTATAGAGTCTAAACTTGAAATAAAGACATGTGTGTCCCATGTGGGACAACCCAAAAATTGTGAATAGTGTCATATTGGTAGCTCATGTCACCAATGTTTGTGGACTAAAAGTTTGGGATTTCTGAGGATACGTGGAGTGACTCAACCGATGGGATGGGTCTACAGGAGTAGGGAGTGGCCAATGTGCAGCAGTGTGGATGCACCGCAAATCCAACTGGAGAATGGATGACTGCAGTGTTAGTGAAGTGTTGGGGTGAGTGTTTGGAGAACTACGAGTCATGGGTCTATGGGTATATATGCAAATAAAGCAGCACAGCAATAGTGTATTGTTTAAAGCATCCAGCTAACGAACAGACATTCCCGTTCCGAATCCCACTGCAGCACATACCATTTTCAATCGGTAATCTATATATGAACATATTTAGATATCTGTCCACTGTATAACCTGCAAAATAACAATTAAAAGTGAACTGGAGTGAAGTGTCTGTGTCATAATGAATAAGGCACTAGAAAGCAGGTTTAAGCATATATAAACACCAGTAAGCATGTGTAAGTGTGTTTGCGCAGGGTATGCATTGCTTTACAGACACACACACACACACACACACACACACACACACACACACACACACACACACACACACACACATACACACACACACACACACACACATATATATATATATTGATATATACATATATATAAATATATATATATATATATATATATATATATATAAATAAATATATATATGTGTGTGTGTGTGTATATATATATATTTATATATATATATATATATATATATATATATATATATCTATATATATATATATCTATATCTATCTATATATATATATATATATATATATATATATATAGTTGCAGACATATACATATATGTGTGTGTGTATATATATATATATATATATATATATATATATATATATATATATATATATATATATATATATATATATATATATATATATATATATATACACACACACATGGTTTACTATTGAAAATCGAGCGGCACTTGGGCAACAGTCAGATAGTCGAGCATAAGGTCATAAACAAGGATGTCGAAGACAAAATAATCAATCTAGGAACAGTTTTAACATGGGTCGAGGTAGGTGTTCAGTATTATTCCCTACTACAAACATCTTCCCTACTTCGACCCATGTTAAAACCATTCCTAGATTGATTATTATTCGACATCTGTTCTGACCTTATACGTTCGACTATCCGACTGTCACCCAAGTGCCGTTCGCATTTTCAATAATAAACCATACACACATATATATTTATATATATATATATATATATATATATATATATATATATATATATATATATATATATGTGTGTGTGTGTGTGTGTGTGTGTGTGTAGATATACACAGATATACAGCTATGAAAGGAAACAGCACACAAGAATGACATATGTTCACAGGCTATGCCAATGGAAGTGAGGGGCCCAAGCAAGAAACATGACACCTTCCACCCCCCCAGCCAGACACAGGAAACATACACACAAACCCACAAACAATGTAAATAGCCCACTACTCCCCAGACCACAGGCAGGATACAACCAAGGGGGGTACACAGTGCACCCCTGAAATCTAATCTTGAAACACAGATAGGAGCGTCCTTTGTGGGATGCCCCAAAAATTGACATAAGACCAAAGGAAAGTGATACGCCGACCATTTTTGGGGGGGGTGTACATACCCAGAATACAAGGGTGGGAAAGCCTGATGAGCCATGGGTCAAGACAATGTATGACATGTGTCCCATGAAGTGGAGAGTTGGCAGCATGTAGTGGTGCGTTCAGACCCGACCAGGACCCAGAGTAAGGATAGGTGCTGTAGTGGAGGTGCGGGTGGTGGAACTATGGTTAGCTAGTTATGAGTCTAGGTGTGCAGGTGTTGGCTGATGTGGGCCTATATGGACAACACCAGGGATGTAAGAAAAACTGTTCATTGGGCAGAGGCGTCTCCCATTGAGCAGCCACACCCTCTACGAGTCCCACTGCAGCAAAGTGTAATCTACATGGTAAGGAAGGGAATAACCAGATGTAGATATATATATATATGTAGAGATATGTGTGTGTATATCTACCCATAGTGACATAGAGATATACCTCTCCCTCTCCGTAGTACAAATGTATACATACAGAGACAGAATACATATACTTACCCACATATAGATATATACATATGCCGACACCCATATCTTGTTAGATATATAGACGTACATATACAGATATATCTGTATATAGTAATGTATATATTTGTTTATATATATATATATATATATATATATATATATATATATATATATATATATATATGTGACTGTAAATATGCACATGTATATATCTAGGATATGATACAGTAGTTATGAATTACATATGTCCACAGGCCGTGACTATGTGGTTGAGGGGTCCAATCAATATGGCTCATAACTGGTTGTAGCATCCCCCTGCAGGCAGAATGGCTGGAGTGAGAGAAGGCACTCACTTTAGAGCGCAGCTCTGGGACATCCAGGAGTCCAAATTCATGGTACGGCTCCTGATAAAGCACCATGACAGAAGAATACTTTAAAGAAATTAGTGCAGGTGTAAGCGGGAGTAAACACTTTTTAGCAGCGGTGAGCGGGTTTCAGCCTGTTTGCACAGGGGTAAGCACTGCCTACACTGGTTAAGCAATCACGAAAGTAACCGAGTGTAAGGAACTGTAACGAAAAGTAACCACTGCTTTCCATCACGCAAACCCATGCACACCCACTCACATCTGCTTAAGAGTGCCTTAATCACTCCGTATCCAATGGCCTTGTTCTGCCCAGCAACAAAATAAACGGCCTCTGCAAGGCTTGAAACCAGGACCCTGCACACTACAGCCAATGTGATTTACCACTAAGCCATGGCAGATGTACAGGCATTGTATGTTATCATAAACATATCATCCAGCGCAGTCATTCAACAGTATAGGAAACGTATTCCATCATGTAGATGTATGTGTGTGTTTATGTCCAAATATAGTATAGATGCATACATATATATATATATATATATATATATATATATATAAAGAACATCCCATGTGACAACAAAGCATTAAAAAGCCCCCTACATACCACATCCGGGACTTTACGATGGCTGACAAGTTCCTGTCTGGACCTGCTTCCAGGGGGGACAAGCCCCATCCTCAGTGGCGGTTCCACCAGAAGGTGGTGCAGAGCTAAAAGAGGTGGAGGTCCAAGGCTGGGCCCCAGACATGCTGGTGCCCAGTGCCATGGCCAGCTGAAGTGGGACAGGAGGTTCCGCCGGGACCTCCAATCCCATACAGCCTATGCTGTTGCAGTTTTAACACAGATATGGCTTAGTAATAGTCAACAGCATTCAGGATTACTTATAACAGCATGCATAGATATGACCACCAACCCATCACAACAGATGGTATACATTTGCAGAGGGAGCACAACACATGCATGTATACTGCATGACATCTGTAGAAAGTGTAGAAGACTTGTGACTGCAGCTATGAACAGTGGACCATTATTGGCATGTCACTGTGAGAACCTCAGACAGTGATTGTCATACCACTGTTTCATGTGACATATGTCCAATCAGGGATACAATGACAGTAACTCTGATCACTGTCACCATGTACTGACTGCAATCCTTACACTATGCTTCTGCAGTTCACAGATGTGTGTTCAGTGAGTAACACAAGAAACAAATGGTTCCACACACTAACCAGTCCACAGATGGGGGCTCCCTCACAAACAGAGCACTGTCTTGTCAGTTTTAAAACATGCAGACTAGCCATTACCACACAACTTGTTAAACTGGCAGTAGTTTCAATGAAGCATAGCTACACTTACATGCTGTAGTCATGTCTGGCACATCGCAGTTCTGTCTTTAGGCTATTTTCTACTCTGTATGTTGTTTGAGGAATATGAAGATATCATCTGTGATGCCATTTACCAAACACCAGATCCAGGTTCCACTCACAGCGCCTGCGATGGGCAAATACCAACATGATGTTCCTAGATATTGTACTGTGTTTCCATGTGATTGGCTATGGGAACATTATCACAGCTCTTCCACGTGCAATCAGCTAGAGGAGGACTGCAATAGGTGCAGAGGCCATCAACTAAGCATGACCATCACTTACAAAACACAAGCTGCTGCTGAGCAGGTGTACAACTCCACATCAACCAGAAAGTGTGTGGGAAGGAAGGACAGAGGCAAAGTACATCAAAGAAGGGCTTGGAGACTAAAATCCAAGCATCGTCTGTCACACACCTACCAGTACAGGGGTTCAAACTCCAGACTGACTAGCCATTACTATTACAAGTGCATGCAGTTACACCATGTGCCACAAAGCTGACATGTTGGTGTGCTGTAAGAACATATATGTGTGCTGGTGAGCAACATCTGCAACAGACCATAGACCATAGATTATAGTAGACATACATTAGGTGTAGCACACATGGCTGTCCACATGAACAGATATCATTGTCAACACAACCACACTCTCTAAGGGACTCAGACACATTGCCACACTTTGCCAGGCTCACAAATACACTTCCTTACTACTTAGTTTGCCACACTGCAGTAATGCACACGTACTACATGCACCACAAGGGATATGCTGAGGTTCTATGGGCTAGGACGTGTGAACATGTCTGACATCAGTCGGTATGACAATGGGAGTTATACTGGGTGTGACTGTGGTTGGGAGCATCATACTCCACATGCAGACACAAGGTGCCAGTACTGGCATGCATGTGTGCATTGCTTCATGAGTGTGTAGTGGTTGGCTGTGCAGGATGGCTGTTCAAGGCTGGGTGAGGGGTAATCCTTGGCATCATACCACTTGACAATGGTGTGCAGTGTGGTTCAAATATGTAGTGTGTGCAATGTCCTACACAGATGGGTATTGTATGAACTATCCTGTCATCCTGGTTACCATTGTGTATGGCCATTGCTTTGCAATGCATACCATGTCTGTGTTTGATAGTCCTTGACATGGACTTTGCCAGGGATGTGCACACCCACAATAATGTACAGTGACATGCACAAGTGTACCTGGTTTGGCTGCCACATGTTGTGTACACAGACTGTTATCATAAGATATGCCAATACTGGCCTGGTGTGGCAGGACCTGCTAATAGACAGCAGGTTAACCCTGCACCTGCATTGATAGCATGATACAGGTATTCCCTGGTGTCATCGGCATCTGTCCATACAAGGCATGTATGTAAGGCATTGTATGTTCTTTGTGGATCACATTTGATGGCACCACATATGTTGCAGGCATCCAGTGGGGAACATAGTGAAGGCACATTCTTCGCAATTATGTACCTATTGTACTGTTGGACAGGGTGCCTTGCCCTCTGCAATCACACTATGCCTACTATCTGTCATCAATGTGCAGGGTACTAGCAACATAGCGGGATATTCTAGGCAAGTGTGTTTGTGTATAACACATGGGTTCAGAACGTATTCTGGGTAATAGTAGGGTTGCATACTTTGTTCAACAGGCCTTTTGCCAGATGTAGGGGTATAGCTTGCCAACCCAGTCCCTTGGCTGATTGACATCTGTACTTTTCGTGAGGTGGACATTGTGACATATAATATGGACACCATATAGGAAAATTACAAAAGCCACTCCCGAACATGTTCATTGGTTAGACACTCACAACCACCTCTGCACAGGCTCTGACTGTCAAACACACACACACACACACACACACACACACACACACACACACACACACACACACACACACACACACACACACACACACACACACACACACACACACACACCTGCCATGCCTTGGAATAGAACCCCTACCTAATTAGTTTATCACACTACAGCATTACACAGTTACAGCATGCGCTCCAGATTTTACTGAACTACAGCAGTCCCAGAGGTGTATTTCTAGGTGGGTGACATCAGCAGGATTGCCAAAGGTGAGTATGTGAATTGTAAAGAGTGTGCATACTCTAAAAAGCATTGTTTCTTTCTCAGGCAGACAGAGACACACCCACACAGTTACCTTGTCTGGGATTAGAACACCTACCAAACTAGTTTATTACATTACAGCATTATGCAGTTGCAGCACGTCCCATGGAGATTACTGAGTTACAGTAGTCCCAGAGGTATATTTCTAGGTGGGTGATATCAGCAGGATTGCCAAAGGTGTGTATGTGAATTGTAAAGAGTGTGCATACTCTAAAAAACATTGTTTCTT
This sequence comes from Protopterus annectens, assembly GCF_019279795.1. NCBI lineage: Eukaryota > Metazoa > Chordata > Ceratodontiformes > Protopteridae > Protopterus > Protopterus annectens. Next base: position 122,610,336 of record NC_056726.1, on the reverse strand, counting down.
TCTCAGGCAGACACACACACACAGTTGGCCTTTTGGGATTAGAACACCTACCAAACTAGTTTATCACACTACAGCATGTGCTACAGAGATTACTGGGTTACAGCAGCCCAAAGGTGTATTTGTAGGTGGGTGACATCAGCAGGATTGCCAAAGAAGGGCATTTCAAGTGTACTTGCGAGTTGTACATGTTTGTTACCTGTGTGTACCCGCTGCTTACTGTTGCAAAAACACAGTTACATCCTCTTACAACTGCCTTATTCTGCCCTAATTGACAGTATCAGCAAGCTTTGCAGGTCTTAAACCCTGGACCATGCACACTGAGGTCACTGGACTTACCGCTAAGCCATCTGGGTTGTATACATGCTCCATGGATTTTATAATGCACATCTTACTACAGGTATTCCATAGTACTGAAAACAAATGGGACAGTCACTTTGTGTACATATGTACAGTACCTTTGAATGTACTGTACTCTGTGAAACAACAAAGACAAGTCTACAGCTGTACAACTGTCATAACTAAACACACATATATATATATATATATATATATATATATATATATATATATATATATATACACACCTACGGGATGTATACACGCATATATATATATATATATATATATATATGCAAATACACAGACACAGCTATAGCCATATATATATATATATATATATATATATATATATATATATATATATATATATATATACACACACACACACACACACACACACACACACACACACACACACACACACACACACACACACACACACACACACACACGTCTGAACACCCTTTGTGACACAGAAGGGTTACAAAGGAACTGACGTGTACACAAAACAGAGGCATCTCTTGTTTTATAACATTTACATCTTAATCAGTTCACCAGAGAAGGGATGGTTGTTGTGTATGTAGAATTTGGGGTGGAGAATGTTGGCTAATGTAATCTACCCCAGGGATTATGGAGTTTGGGTGGGGGAATGATGGGTATGGACCTACACCCCAGTGACCACTTCTGTGTCACTGCTCGGCAGTGGCATAGGAAAATAACATACCTAACTGTAGTCATTCTTGACTGTGCATTCTTTTTCATTCCTAACTATGCAATACTTTGTAGACTCCACTCACCACAGATGGCTACCATGGTGTGCAGCATGTTAAAAGACATTACACATGTGTATGCCTGACTACAGGGTAGTCACACACACAAACACACACACACTTGCCAGTATTGTGCATACATGTCTTGCCTATGTAAAGGTAACTAGTACAGTGGTATGCAGTTGGGGTATGTGCCACCGAACACATACAATTACACTTACTCTGATTCCACGGCTGAGCTGCGTGACATCACAGGACTGATTACTTGCAGTGGGGAGGGGGGAGGAGGAAAAGGGAGGTTTAGCAGTTGACAAGGATAAAGGCCAGTGCGAAAGGGGGTATCTCTTTGGAATGCAGCAAAACCCACTGTCATGACAGGATGCAGACACAAATACCCACACACACACACACACACACACACACACACACACACACACACACACACACTTGTCAGTGGTGGGATCAGAACTCCTGCCTATCTACAGATCACTATTACAGTACTACACAGTTACAAGACCCGCCCCAGAGATTACCCACTCCAAGGCAGTCAGAATGTCCTTCTAAGATTGAGGACAATAACAGGGATACTGACAGTCATGATGTACATAGCTGTATGTTTAAAGGAGGAGTCCATTACAACCTGTATGCACAAACAAGACACATCATCTGCAGGTAAGTCATAGGTAGGCCTGAGAGGTTTAGTTGTAGCACAACAAGCCCTGAACTGGAGTATGCCCATCTATGGAATGGACAACTACTATCACTATATAGGGTTACTGTGGTCATGCTCATACACATAGAATCACAGAACTTATTTGGATACATTGATTCCAATTACACAAGGTGACAATGGGCATACTCATACACTTAGTAGCACAGGGCTGTTTGGGATGCGCTCTGATTCTAACCACAGAAGGCCACAGTGTGCATGCTCATACACTTACATGTACAGAACACGTTGTAATGGACTCCTATTGTAAACACACAGGTTTACAGCTATGTACATCTTGCCTATCAGTATATATGCACATCATACTGGTTTACTACCAGATACCTATATGTGGCCCGTAAATGATATATCTGTGTCTGTGCTGTGTGATACACATGCATACATGTACATGATGTACTGACATATATATGTTAATTATACACAATCATGCATGTGTGGACATGACAGACAATAGGTTAACTGGGACACACAGTTGGATGCTACCCACAGCATGTGTCACACACCTTGCTGCCCTGAAAGGCATTCATTGATAGTAGTTTATGGACAGTGGCATTACACTTGGAACAGTGGCATGTGCAAGCATTATGTGTGAGCCCCATTGTGTAATGGTACTGAGGTGCAGGTGTCAAGATGACCTCTCCCGGCTGTGTTAGTAGTCGTCATTCTTAGCAGGACTGCTACACTAAGTATATTTCACATTGGTCATATACACAATGTCTGCTGCTGTCCATCACCTTAGATGTGGCATTTGCTAGCAAGCACATTACTGCCACTCACAGTGATGTCTTGGTACGAGTGGCAACTGCTAGACCAAAACAATGAGCCAATGTCCTGCTGTTATGAGGTTGTCCAGTGTCTGTCATTCCAGGCTGTCATGACTGAATTACAAGCCTTCGACACAGAGCACATGCATCCATGTTTGAGTGTGGATAATACCTATGTCGCATTTATCCATATAGTCGCATTCCAAGGCAAAAGTCCTACACACAGAAGTAACACCCTGACACCTACAAGACAATTGCATTGGATGCTTATGCTAACCAGTGCTAGATGTGTGGCTTTCGTTTGCTCAATGTAGAACCTACAGTGGGGAATACTGACATCTGTGCAGTGAAGAACACCTGGCTGAAGGCTCTGTAGTGCACAATTGCACTACCACCATATAACTCAGATCCAGACATGTGGGCCGTAACACTGGTAAGGACCATTCCAGGTGGTGGTGTCCACATATTCATAAAGGCTACTCACATGTAAAGACCACTACTCTGACATAACTCATCACAGATGAGTCAAGTGCAGGTGACAGTGGCAAACGCTGCATTCTAGGTTGTATCCTTATATACATCCACCACCTTGTCTCCAGACTACCAACAGACATCCATATGTGGTATGACATAATATGGTAGACCACCAGATAACCTTTGATTGGTGGACTGTACCTAGGCCTACGTCAACTGTGCAAAGTACCCATGTACAGATACAGCTGCATAATGTGTTATGCAATGCAATAATACCACTGTTTATAACCAGGTCAGTTGTACACATACCAGGGTCCCTCGGATGTTGTCAGCATTAACACAGTCAATTGTTGCTGTACACCAGTAAACAACACCCTCATGGTTGTATATGACCTAACTGCACCTGCCCTGGATATGCACATCCCACACTCATACAATATAAATGACATTACCATAGCTTTCATTATCCTTTCTACATACAGGTGGCTACATTCATTACACACATGCACAAGGCAGATAGCATGCTAACAGTACATAGAGTTTGATATCTATGTTAACAGAGGTAATATTCCCTCTCTACTGGTCACCCATGACACCTACCATATCATACAACAACCCATGTGGCATGTATGTCATTAGACATGTCCACCTAATGCAATGCCTGCAAACATACCCAAATAACAGGATCATAGGACATACACAAGGCCTGTATTGACAGACTCATGGAAATCCAGCTCTGCTCTGTATGTTCCTGAGTAGTCACAGGTGATATGTCCATGACATGTACAGCCATGTGTGCCCACAGCTCCTACATATACCACATGCCAACAATTGCAAGCCATGCATGCATGCTGTGTGCTGTTTGGACATTAGCCTTAGTACCACAATAGCCAGTACATGCTGATGTGAGATGTCTACAAGCCACAGACCTCACACATGCTTGAATGAGTGTACTGCCTAGCTCTAACAGAGCATATTGCCGGCACTCTTCCAGTAAACATGAAGTGGGTGTGGCAAATATGCTGTGCTCACTGTTGACCATTACAGTGCCCTGGCTTCACCATAGAACTGTCAAGTAACAGTTTCTAGGAACATGACATGGAATAATGCTGTGTGTGTCTTGCTGATATGTTCTGTTGTCATATATGTACACTTGGCTACTAAGTGAAGGTGGTTGTGTCCTACCAGTACATGAATACAACATCCATGATGGTGTAATGCTCGGCTATGTTTCTCACATGGTGTGGGGAAGGTGTGGAATGTATCCTCTTGACCTGCTAGTGCACTTACTGATGTAGACTGCATATGTGTACATGTACTGATGTTTGTGTAGATTCCATGTGTGTGCAGTGTCTGATGTTTGAAGGTGACTGTTGTCTTAGTATATCATGCTGTTGCAATACAGCATCAACATTACCAACTGTATATGGTGATATGCTCAAAGTACAGTAAGCTGTACATGAGGTATGGATAGATGTTTGGAAATGACTACTAAGTGGTGGGGCTACTTTGCAGATGAATGATTACTGAAGATAGCTCACAGGTGTGTTACAACCATTCCTACAACAACCCGTGTAACTGCTAAGGTCTGGTTTTGTTAATTGAAGTGGAAGACAGACAGTGTAGAATGCAGTAAGGGTGACACTGAAGGCAAACCTCTTGACACCTGTAACAGTAATACCTCCCCTGTGCATATATTGTGCATATATCAGCACAGCTGGCAAAGGAAAGAGTCAGTACACTTTGTAATGAATGCAATAGTGCTGTACCTCTGTAATACCTATCATGAGATAGGCAGGTGTTTGATTCACAGTAGTGGCACGTGTGGACAGGGTGAAGTGTGGAAAGAAAGGCATAGGCAGGTGGTTGAACTTCACACATGTCAAGTGTCTGTATGTGTGTGGCATAGGTGTATATCTTTGTGAATGCCACAGAGTGTGTGTGTGTGTGTGTGTGTGTGTGTGTGTGTGTGTGTGTGTGTGTGTGTGTGTGTGTGTGTGTGTGTGTGTGTTTGTATGGCTGTCCATGTGTATGGCTGTCCGGTGCCTGGAGTGAGGCTGTAGTTTACCATACTGAAATGTTAATGCCCCCTCCCCCCATCCACTCATTGCAATCTAGTATCCCTGTTGATATCATCAATCTTAGATGGGCATTCTAACTGCCTGTTAACATGTACACCCTGGGGTGTGGTGTGTTGTTACGTAGCCTACTGATGAACCCCCTCCCCACATACACTCACTGCACTGTAGTATCCCTGTCGATGTCCTCGATCTTAGGCCATTCCGACTACCTGTACATATGTAATCTCTGTGGCGTGTCTTGTAATTGCATAGTACTATAGTGATGATTTGCACTTAGGCAGGAGTTCTCATCCCAGCACTGGCAACTGTGTGTGTGTGTGTGTGTGTGTGTGTGTGTGTGTGTGTGTGTGTGTGTGTGTGTGTGTGTGTGTGTGTGTGTGTGTGTGTGTGTGTGTGTGTGTGTGTGTGTGTGTGTCTGTGTGTGTGTGTGTGTCAGAGTGTGTGTTACTGTGTTTGTGAATCCCTGAGTTTGTGGGTGTGTCTGTGTTTGCATCCTGTCATGGCAGCGGGTATTACTGCTTCCCAATGAAAAGCCATTATTTCCACTGGCCATTACCCTTGTCATCCGCTATACCACTCTTTTATCTCCTCCCCGCTCCAGATAACTATACCTGTGATGTCACCCACTATGAATGTGACAGCTCTGAACACAGTAGCTTACTACACAGCTATCATGCTCTTGGATCATTAGAACAGTAAACATAATTGAAACATGGGAGATTATAACTGTGATGTGGAAGCTACAAAGTGCATGCAGGTATTGTCATACAGACCTGTGAGTAGTCAACATGTACATATGGGACACTAACCGCAAACACTGACATCCCCCGACACATGCAATTACACTTGAAAGAGGAAGGCAGAACATCAAGCTCAACATGTTGTTAATGTTGTTACACATGATACATACTGTCAAACGTACAAAATGCATTCTAAAACTGAAATACATGGTATGTCTGCTGCCTGTCAACACTACTCAACAATATTAATCTACAATTGTCTACCTAGTTGTTCACCCTGTGCATCAGACCATATGAGCATGTCCCTGCACTGATGGTGTGGATGACAGGGATGCAGCACAGGCATCATCATATGCACAGGGTGATAATGTTTGCCAGATGCCTAGGCTGCGCCACTGGATGACATCATGTGTGTGTGCGTTAGGGCCTGTGATATCATTGGGCGTGTGTGGATGTTATGCGTGTGTGTGTTGAGGTGCCCTAAATTTGTTTCTGGTGTGTGTGTGTATGCGTGCACACAGGTCTGGCATGTGGCTGGCCTACACAGGGATATTATTGACAGCTGCAGACTGTACAAGGTAGGTTTCACAGTTCACAGTGTCCAGCCATGGCCATGTGACCTGTGCCTGCCAGGGGTTGCATGGGCACGACCAGGCAGAGGTTCTGATTGGGTACTGTCTGATGGTACATGTCCACTAGAACCGTTTCCCTGTTGGGAACATCCAGGACCACGTGCTCGTGGCCTGCTGTGTCCTGGTGTGGACTGCACAGCACCAGCTGCACTGCTGCTGCTACCGCCACTATGGGAGTGGGCATGTGCAGTAGCATGTTCACATAGACCTTCAACAAGTGATGTAGCTGACCTATGTCCATGTGCCTGATGTCTCACTCCCACCAGATCCTCCATCACAGACATTCCATGCTCGAGGATTGACATGCCACGGTCAGGGACTCCCATGTCACCCAATCATCTATCCAAAGCATCTGCAAGATGATGGTTAGCATTTGAAATTGCCTGGATGTTGTCAGTTAATGAATGGACAGCAGACATGTGAAGCATCAGACCTTCTCTGTTGTGCTGTTCAGCACGTCTGTGCCTCCATTACAGCCTGAAACATGCGTCTGGTGACTACAGCTGATGTGCTTTGTCTCACAGGGGCATATTGGCCAGTGGTCCTCCTACAAGCAGTACTGGGCACATGCCTGTGTGGGACATCACCAGTCAGTTGACTGGGATGGTGTGCAGGCACACCTTCCATAGTCTCCACACTTCCCTGCTCAATGCTACCACCCACCAACTGTCCTTCCTCTATGGCCAGTGGCAATGGGCTTATGTGTAGGCAGGGGAACTGTGTACGAGGGTAAGGAGGATACAGGTGGAATGGCAACCAATGGCACAGATTCAGCCCCTGACAACCGAGCCTGTGCCTCAATCATACTTTCATCATCACTACTAGAGTCTGTGGGGACACTAACATCAGGTGGACCACATGAGGGCAAAGCACCTACATCAACATCTGTGAGGGGCAGACAAGAACTGTACATTACAAGTTATACAACACAGACACACAGACACACAGACACATGCTATGGCACCCAAACAGCATGCAACATGCAGGTGATATGGCAGATGGCATTTAGCTTAGACAATTATAGTAGTAGTTATCATACATCCCTGAGTTGCACACAACAGCATGCATGTGTTATAGCAGACGGCATGAACCTTACACGACTATAGTGGTGATTAGCATACATACCTGTATTGCACCATTTGTGTTAGCAGCGTATGCCCCATACCTGCAACACAATGCATGCACTATGCACCATTGCACTGTACTGCCATGGTGTGTGTAACATACACCACATGTTAACAGACCATCACTGACCTTTGTACATCTGTCACTGATGCTTTGTGTTGGTCACTGCCCCTATGTGTGAGGACATGAGCAGAAGGGTATGTCAACTGAATACTATCTTTGCCTGAGCCCTAGCTTGCATATCTACCCCCAAAGCAGTGTATGTCTGTTCACCATTATTCCGCCTACAGCTGAGCTAAGTCAACAGACATTGTGCATGTGGCTGTACACACATGTTTGACATGGCTATCCCTACTTTGCAATGGTACCACATACAAGCACAGGTTTACTGTACACCGGCCTGATGTGTGGCATATGACCTTGCCAATAACATGTAGTATGACATGTCTTCTGCTGCCATGTTGAATGACATGCATACATGTGTAACACAATAGTGTCCTTTCCAATCTACAGTATGATAATGGTGTCCAAATACAGGGACGTGTTATACTAACATGGGCCTTCAGCTGGCACAATGTTGTCTGCCCGCCCTACAAATATGCAGTGACATACTGCACATTGAGCTGATGTGCATAGCCATTGCAGGGCATCATGTGGCTTTGCTATTGCTATACAGCGTGAGTTACTGACACAGTTCATAGCCATGACTGTGTTCACATACAATACATATCTAATGTGGAATGTGACCCACGTCACTGAGGTGTATACCCACTTTACCCTAATGTGGAATGTGTGACACAGGTCACAGAAGGGTATACAGATGACACCCCTGCACATCTGCAACCATATTACTGATGCCTGGCACCTATGCCCACACATGGCTAACTTAGCAGTACTCTATGTCCCACATGCCATCTGTGTACCTCACACACATGAGGAGCAGGCATGACAGTGATGTCTGACACCAGCAAGGTGAATGTACTGTATCTGTGGCCTGATGTGGTTGTATGTGCATGTTGTGGAACACATGTATGTATTTGGATACTGTATAGGTGAATGCTTTCATGATGTCATGACACACTCAAAATGTTCAAGACATGTTATGTGGTGGTTTTGTGTTATGCCTACACAAGCTGTGCACAGGCCTGTATGATGTTTACTGTTTCACATCTGCAATATCACCATTATACAAAGGCCATAGTTGTATTGTGTCAAGCCAATATACAACAGGGTGTACACACATGTACATCACTTCTACTGTGTGTGTTGTTTCATGTCTCTGGCCATTCCCCATTGCATGTATACACATGTTCTGTCCAATGGTTGTGGTGGCCATCTATTTCACATGTTAGTGTTATCCCATATGACATACATCCATAGATGTCATATGTTCCACTGAGGACAGGGTTATGCAGACAAAGGTTGGTATGTATGGGATGTGAGATATCATGTTTTGCAGGATAGTTGAGCAGTGTTGCAGTCAGCCCACTACATGTCATGGACATGTCAGATAGCACACGACATTGTGCGACATTCATAACAAGGGTATAATCCACAAGGGTGTATCTTGTGGGCTGGTCATACTCCAGCTCCAACACATTTAGAGTGTGTGCACACATATGCTCTCTGTGCAGTACTGTTTGTATTCCCAACATGTGTAATGCTGATATGTCGTACCTGTCCCTACAGTGAACCACACCTCCACCATTGTATTCACAGTTGTCCACACATTTGGCAATGACAGTTTTGAAGGTTTAGTGTAGCTGTTTCATATAATCTTCAATCGTTTCACATGGGTAACCACTGTGATGCATTGCAGGTCTGACCAGTGTCCATTAACAGGACCACCATACATTATGTGTACGTGTGTTATAGCAGATAGCATGCAATTAATATGATCTCTGCATTATCAAGCCTGGTAAATAATAACAATCTCACCTGACACAGGCAGCTGTCACTGCAAAACACCAGTGGTACCTAAACAGGAGTGTCACAGCAGTAAGATCATTATCCACACCTGTGTGATAGCTACAGGGTGCAATGTCCATGTTAGCACATAAGCCAGTACAATAGACTATACTTTGGAGTATGCACATCTGTGCATACATTGAGTAGCAGACTATAGTATGTGGCATGTGTGCATACATGCGTTGCATATGATGTTACATTACATATTGTACAGTAGCACATGTTGTTGTTGTCTCTTTCAGCTTTTCCCGGTTAGGGGTCGCCACAGCGGAACTCCAGCCCGCTAATGATTGGTAGTTGATTTTTACGTGCCGGGTTACCAGCCCTGACGCACAACCTTCAACGAAGGTACGCCCATTCACACATGTCTCCACGCAGAAGTCGCTCTAGTAACAATGTGAAATATAGTTGTGCTATATACACAGTACTGACTTACCAGGCAACTCCAGGCTCGGTGGTTGAGAGACACCCACCTCCATAATACAGCTAAATCTTGTGGATGCAGGTCTGCAGGTGTCCCCAGATTGGCCAGTCCGTTTCGCCCATCTTATGATGTCAGTGCAGTGTCGGTGCACCTGCTGATAGGTGCGATTATGACCAACAACATCATTTACCCTCCTGCAGAGTTCCTCCCACAGGGCATCCTGCTGCTGTGCATCCTGTGGCACATGGCTGAAGAGTGTTAAATGGCTGTCGAGGAGGTATGGAATGAGGACCTCATCCTCCAAGTGGGTGTATGCTGGCAGCCTGCCATGTGGCATACCTGGAAGACATAATGATGGAGACAGGTCACAGTAACTCACACAGAAGTACAGCTGGACATACATGAGTATCACATTTATTAAGATTACAAGTAAGTCTTTGCAAGTCTACATGACACTAACACCACTGACATGTTTATGTCACACACATTTGGCACTTACTGGTGATGCGATGTTATCACCATATATGTGTGTGTCATGTGATGACATTGATCATACTCCATGTGGATGTTGTCTTGATGTGGGCATGTCTGTTTGCCTGTACTGGCGTCTTTACCTATCAGCACATGCCTGGATGTGTTCACATTAATGCAATAGACCTTAATGCTGTGTATATGTCACATATATAGTCATGCACAGCATTTAGGGACGTGACCTGTGACCCTGCAGACTTGCTCACAGAATGTTTTACATTTCTGTGTTTTGCCATATACATCTACATGGCATTGTACAGCTGTGTAGCATCCTGTCATGTATTGCCTGTGTTGCACATGTAAAACACATGGGACAATAGCTAGCCTTATGGTATTTGCAGTGTTGGATATAAAGTATAGAATGTATGGTCATAGTGAACTAGTAGGCTATATGCCCTGGGCCATTTATGAGCCTAGGCAGAAAGGTTACCTATCTGCAGCCAACCGACAGGTAAGTTTTAGTGGCCAGTTCAAGCAGAGCCACAGAACTGATCCACAGGGTTACTGATATATTTGGCATGCAGTCATCACACCATGTCACAGAGAAGGGCGATGTGTAGTATCGCTGGACAGGGATGTATAGTATGGCAAGAGTATGTAAAGTGAACGGGACAGAGATCTGTCAGGCATGTTTTGATCCTTGTACTAGAAAGGTGGATGTCCATGAAGTATGTGTTTATTTGGAATCAGGATGTGGTAAGTGTAGCATGTCCAACATCTCTGGGTTGGACATGGCTTTAATCAGGGTAGGCTGCATGCTACATAGTGGAGCTAGGGATTGGGAAGGGCAGTGTATGCCATCTACACATGGGCAATAACCCTTAAAGCAAATATGTGATCTATTATGGGTCACGTGAGTGTTGAGTATGGCTGAACAATTATCTCTATATTCATGGATGGCACCCTGTCATGATTAGGGGTGCCACATATGATTACCTGACTGGTGTGGTGAAGTAACTATCAAAGGAAAGGCTACTGTCCAGCTGCATCCCATACACACACAGTTGCCATTACGTTGACCGCTGCCTAGGTGGTAGTTCATGGGTACAGGGTTTTTAACATAGGGGATGACAATGCAATACTTAGTTGTCAGATTGTGGCCATACATCAGACACCACACATCTGACACACAAATGCCCTTCTGTATGTTGAACACAGCACACATTGAGTCAACTATTGCTCCTAGTTCATAGTCATTTGCAAACAGCAATAGGCAGATGCCTTCTGTGTTAGTCTGTGTGGTATAGATAACAAAGAGGGGGAGTACCAGGAATGAACCCTGTATTACTGTGGCTGGCACTGGTTTGATGTGCGTGTATTAGTCAGACACCTTCTGCAGTGTTGGTTCTGCCAGCAGTCCAGTTGCCAACCACTCCTGTGACATAGGAATATACACCTAGTTTACTGAGTGTAACTGGAACACAGTATGGGTGATGGTGTCCTAAGACCTGGCAATGTCATGATATGCTGTGTGAGTCAACCTTACTGTCATCTACATCTGTACTGAGTGCATCTTATAAGTTGATCACGGTTCATGGTCTTACAAACCAGACTCAACAGGGTAGTAGTGCACAATTTCCCATTATCAATGGTGTCTCCCCCTTTGTGGGGTGTGATAACTGTTGCTGTGCACCATTCAGTGTGTTCATTGCCTGACATGGAGCTATGACTGAACATGATGTGTATGGGGAGAGCTGATTGTTCTTATGTCTGTGTAGGATACACCCTGGGATGTTGACAGGTCCCATGAAAGCTGTATGTATGGCTTTAAAGAGTGCAGCTTGTACCTGCATAGTTGTTATTACAGGGGCTCTGTAGTGTACATGGATATATAACTATGTGTACCTGTTGGGGGGGAGGTGGGAGTGGGTTTACATTCTCAAAGACCCTATATGGATGAACAGGTGCTATTTCTGTAGGTGCAGTACTTCCCATGCCATAGTGCTGTGCAGCATGGCAGGTCTTGTTATTGCCATTATGAATAATGACACAGCTATAGAATGCTCTGTGGTTGGCCTCGTAATATATGGCTGATTAGTTTCACAGTAGCTTTGTGTGGTTTTATATGGTGTATCTGTATCTTACTGAGGCTAACCAGGAATCACCCACACTCATATGTGTTCACTCCTGCAACAGTTACTACCTTCTCTGGTATAGTTTAAAACATGGTACCACCAGTTTGGCTTCGTGTTTGTGTTTGGTTGAATCTTGGTTCTGTTTCAATGGCACAATCACTGCATGTATGTTACTGCTTAAGGTTCATTTGTATAGGATTCAGCATTTGCACATGCATTGTCCATCTGCATGGGTGCCATGACAGTCACCACTCTTAGGAAGCATAACATTGGGTTTGGAGACTGACTATGTGTAGCATACTGTTAGCCCTGTTTGTGTGACTATTGTGACCCAGGTCATTGGGACTGATGGAATCCAACATGCATTGAGGGAAGATGTTGGTACATGAGGAGTCTTCCCAGTTCATAATGGAATAGTTTAGAGTAGCCATTATTATAGTTTTCTGTCTCAAACCTAATCCTCCCCATTACAGCACATTATGAGAGTTGGGAAATCTGCGGCATGGTGGGTGATCTATCGCAAGGTGCAATTTGAATTGCACTTTGGCATAAAGGTAGTTGCTCAGCATAATGCATCTGAAGTTATGCAAGTGCAACTAGCGTGGGGGTGTACATATCTTTCAGGAATATGGACACACCTGCAGCCCGTGTATCCCAATAAAGGATAATGGGCAAGACGTGAGTTATGTGTTATAACATGGTCATGCAGGTGTGCACTCCGGAGCGTTGAAATATCTCTCAGCCACTGCACAGATATGGTCTCCATGATGGGGACTGACATATGTGAGTCCATATAGTGTTTCTGACATGTATCATTGAGTAGCGAGACCCACAGTTTATTGCTTGGCTGTCCCTGTAACAGCAGTGGACCTTCACTTGAACTGTGCATGATGAAGGCACTATAGGGGAAGCATGAGCCCTAGGCAGTATCCAGATTCCCAGGGGTGACAGGTGCAGGCCCTGCTGGCAAAGCATCATGGTCTGTTAACCATGTTATCCCAGGCAGACAGATACTGGATACCCTTTGACTTGCACCACTACATTAGACAATTGTGGAATACAATCCTTTTGTCCCTGTACTGTAGTATCATTCTGGCCAATGGCAGAATGCTACCCAGGCCTTGGGACATACCTGCATGGACTAAAAGACCTGACAGCTCCTATATGTGCTTCCATGCAGTCCAGGCTACTGCATCACAGGTCCTACACAACAACATGAAATATGCCAGTGCCATGTGTATAGTTCAAAAGGTGGTCTGAGTGTATGGGTATGTGGCTAAACATGGCAGACAGGCAGCTGACAGTATGTATGCCCTCGTATAGGTTGGTGTGTAACATAGTGCTAGAGTTTGCATTCACAAATGAGTACTTTTGGGCATGTTTCCTGCCACGTGTTTAGAAGTGTGGCACAATTATGCAAACTTTATCATACAGTTTGTGCATTCCATTGTCTGTCTATTCCAGCTTGGGAGGTCACTTGCTTGGCCAGATACTCAGAAGTGTCTGCGAATGTGTGTGATTTCTGGTAGTGTGTGTGGGTGTCCTTACTGTGTTCTGGTAAGGGTATGTGTTGGCTGTGATGATGAGATGCATGTGTTAACCTACACCTCATGACTTTCCAGTCCAGTCATGGCTGTAGACTGGACTGCCTTTCAGCTTACCCCTGTAGCTGCATCCCAGACTGTGTGGGGTGTGGCGTTAGGTGGGTTTGGCAGTGTACATGGCATAGAGATTACATTCCACCAGGATGGCCACATACACAAAGCTGACATTAGTAAACACCAGTAGGTGACTAGTGGACATGCCTGTATGAGCATTCATTACTACACGTACCAAGTATGTTATTTAGTTTACTTATTGCTTATTAAGGTGATTTAGACAGTGATGCTCACATGTAAATATTTGTGTTATGGACGTGACAACACTGGCTATTACGGAAACATTGTAGCTACCTTTAGCAGCAATCCTCCTCTGAGGAGCACATCACATCCTGAAAGTTCATTACAGATGATACAAGTGTCTACAGGTCTGTTTCCTTTTCTGGGTATATACTCACATATCCACCAGGACCATGAGCTCTGTTGTGCACAGACACCCACTCCCCAAACAGAGTCATGTATCAATAGACTCTGATGCCACCATCAACATTATCAGGATATAATCAGATAGTGTAAGCCATCACCTATGAAGCAGCTATTACACATGGGCAGCCATCTCCTACATCTTACACTCCTACTGCAGATGTTACACAGGAGTTAAAGATGATATGCAACCTGTTTCATTACCAGTACGGTGCACTACCTTACATGCAGTGTGTGCAAGTGGCTGTTAGGTTGGCAATGAGAGGTTAGGCTACACAAACCTGATAGTTCAACCAGTGTGTCTCTACTCTCAATATCCACTCTATGTAGGTGTGCACATAGCCATTTGGCCCAGCCCTGTAACAAGGCTCACTACACATTTGCATAACATGTAAACATGCACAGCTGTTATTGCTTGCAAACAATACTAGAGAAGTCCAGCCCTGTAACAAGGGTCACTACACATTTGCATAACATGTACACATGCACAGCTGTTATTGCTTGTAAATGATACTAGAGAGGTGGATATTACATGTGTTATGTGCACGGATAGTTACATAGCTCTTCCAATTATATTTGCTATCATGCTGCTAAACTGTCAGATGAATACAAGTGATATGTATCCTGTTACTGAGTATTGTAATTGCCAATAGACATAACTACTGTTTGCATAACATAACAGAAATGCTATGTAGAATGGAATAGAGATCTGCCTAAAATACTGTACATTACACAGTTATTGGCACAATTTCCCACAGTGGAAATCATATTTGCACAGTAAGCCCACCTTTGACATGTTCATCTTGCTTCTACACCCCTACATATGTCTACTGTTACAATATATCAACATATACTATCCCCTGTTATAGCACATACTTGTTGGACCAACCCTGACACTGACAGTGGCTGGAAGCGAATTGGTGAGTTCCAAGCCCATATCATCCCTTGTGGTGTATGAGGAGTTTGCCTTGTGACCTACAGCAGTACACACATAGAATACTACAAGCATTACTACTGCTCAACAATACATTGCTACAAGATAGGTATTTCCACTATATGCACCAATTACACTGTAATTCTTACAGAACAGGTACTACATACACATACAAACTACATGTTATACATACCTTCTTAGTAATTGGAGGTGTTATTGACTAGTATAATGCTCGTTTTCAATTTGTCTTTCAGTGTTTTGTACTGTTCTACAGGTAGATACAGATGGTTTGAATGTGTGACAAGGCAACCTTTTATAGTTACAGATCAGTAACATGTGCTATCCCGATAACCAATTGGTGTTCCTAAGTAGCTAATTACATGCACATCTGCTGTGCTGCTACTTCCTTAGCCAATACCATGGCAACAGTGGAGTATAACTGAGTACTCCACTTGGGTGTTGTCCCTTTGCCTTATTTGTGAGGAATACAGCCTGGAAGTGTTGTTTGAAATCTATTGCAAGAGCTGTATGGAAATGAACAGTAATATATTGTGTGTAATGCTAGAGGATTTGGTCTAAATGTGAGTACTGCTGTTATATTTCAGAACATTGCTACTTGCTCAGAGTTTGTCTGTACCTAATACTTCTGCATATGTTTAAGTCTGGCCAGGATATTTGGCCAGCTCAAGGCTGCATAGCTATGCATATAATGTTAGGGGGTTTACAGTGTGCTTACTAGACATCTTTAGTTTGGTGTTACTGTGTATCATACTGTGCTAATAATCAGTACTCGATAACACTTCCTGCTGTACGAACCTTTCAACCATCTGAAACGGGATTAGTTCATACAAACCCTGTAGCATCAGCAGCTGTTCAGTTGTATAACAGCAACTATTTCACACAGGGCCATGTTAGTGTGTCTGCGTCCGGGTATGTTAAGGTTTCAGCAGATGTACAGTAGTTGAATAATTGGTTATGGTATGACAGCATGTATTGATGTAATTATTTTGGGTGCGGGGGAGATGGTGGGTGTACATAGCAGATGCAGGTGTGTAGGAACCCCTTTTATGCAACTTCTATATGTGTGTGGGTGTTCTTTCCCTGTGTGAACACCTATCCCTTAGTGGACGAATACTATGGTAACTGCAGGCTGATTCATTAAGGCACTGTTAAATGCTTCCTGTATAGCATGCAGGTACTGTTAGTCCTTGAATCCTTTTGGCAATACCTCAAAATGTAATAATATTTTGCTAAATGAAAGCTGTATGTGTATTTCTGTCATGGATATTTGCAGTCATTGCAGTTGTGTTGGTGACTGTGTCCATAGAACATATTTGCAATAGTGTATTGGCATATACTCTTCATATGTTATGTTCATATTGTTTGGGGGGAGCAGAATCTGTGATTGCTATGGCCCATGTTATACTCAGATATGAACACTTCAGATGCTGTCTACACACATGTATGTATGTGTGTATATATATATATATATATATATATATATATATATATATATATATATATATGTATATATATATATATATATATATATATATATATATATATATATATTATATATGTATATAGATATAATATATAATATATATTATTGCATACGTTTATCTGTACCTCCATAGATGTGTAAATATTTTAACCTATCTATATATCTACATATATATGTAGATCTGCATATATCAACATGTCTGTATCTCTCTCTCTCTCTCTCTCTCTATATATATATATATATATATATATATATACATATATATGAGCATACACTTTTCATTGGGTACATGGCGGGTTGCCCTGTTTCAACACATTCCTCCCTTTTGTGTTTTAACCTGTCTGAATACACAACTGGCATAGGTACATCTCAGGTAGCTTAGTGCTATGTTACTCTGAGGGTGGAGTACATATTTGTGGGTTCTAATCCTGGAAGGTGATATTATTTTACCTCTCAGAGTAGGCACTGGTAGGGAAAGTGTGAATAACGCACACTTAAGCGGTTGCAAGCAGGTTTGCCCATGGTCTGCGCGACGTTAAGCAAAGGTTAAACCTGTGAAGCGCTTCTCCATTTAACCATGTTTAAGCGCTGCTTACCATCACGCAAACCTGTGCAAACCCACATACAACTGCTTAAAAGTGCTTTAATCCACCTGCATCCAACAGTCCTTATTCTGTCCCTAAAAATAACTTAACAGCCCTTGAACCGAGGACCATGAACACCATAGTCACTGACTTTACCACTAAAGCATCTGAAATATGTGCAAATGTTATGGTGTTTAGAATATACACTTTACTACAGGCATTCCTCACTACTGAAAACAAATGTGACAGTCAGTTGGTGTACATATGTCTGATATATGTTAATGTTCATATGTTTGTGAAATTAGGTGCTGCAATGTGACATGACAGGGTGTATTACGAATGAGAAAGGTTCTTGTTTTGTGTCCTGCTTATATTGTCCCCTATTCCATGTATACCCCTCTAGTTTACTTATTGAACATCCGACCCAGGCTCTCCTTGATGCATGATTTACCCATCATTCCTCCCCCATCCCAATCTTCACATACACAACAACCATCCCTTCTACGGTGAATTAGGTTAATATTAATAGTTATAATACCAGAGCTGCATGTGTTTTGTGTACACTTCAATTCCTTTGGATTGCTTCTGTGTCATGACATGTGTTCATAGATGTTTATATATATGTCTATTGATGTAACTGTACTGTATATATATATATATATATATATATATATATATATATATATATATATATATCTAGAGAGAGAGAGAGATATATATATATATATACAAAAAATATATATAGATATATGACTTGTATGTGTTGGTTCACAAACTACAGTATATTACAATGTACTGTACATATGTACACAAAGTGCCTGTCCCATTTGTGGTCATTACAGTGGAATGCATATAGTATAAGGTGTAGTCTAAAGACCGTGAAACATGTATACACCTCAGATTGCTTAGTGGTAAGTCCCATGACTATAGTATATATGGTCCAGGGTTCAACACCTGCGATGCTTTAAAAATGTTGTTTTACTCCAGAATAAGGTTCATTTAAGCAGTTGTAAGCATGTTTAAATGTGTTTGTGTGATATTATAGCAGGGGTTAAACACAGTTAAACAAACTTTGTAACGTATAACCTGTGCGAGCAAACACGGCCACATCCGCTAACTACTCAGGATATATACATTTCAGTGAAGTAACATCTCACCATGTGCTTACATAACATTACATTCTCTGTTGACTTTACTCTCCAGCACACATGTGTTTATATGGGTGTTTTGAATATTTATTATACAGACGATTCATAGGTTCATAGGTTCATACTAGGCTATCTGCCCTAGGGCATTTATAAGCCTAGCCAGAGTGTGTTTGGCTTTCGCCACTCATTTTAAATTAATTTTGCTATGCCCTTTTTCGAGGTTAGTATACTGTGCCTTTGTCTAACAGTGACACAGAAGTGATAACCCGGGGTAAACCTACAATCTCCCATCCACTCATCAAGATTCCTGTTGAATAGAGTCAATGAGGGACTCTGCCTAACCTGGACTGGGATTTTATTCCAGAGTGAAGGGAGCCTCTGGGTTATGAATCTGTCCCTCCAGCATGTCCTACTTATGTCAGTGCTGAGGTTCAAGTCTCTCAAGCGTGTAGCTCGATGGGATTTGGATTTTCTGAGGTGCAGTATGTCCATTAATTCCGGGTTGGACATGGCTTTATACATCAGGCACAGATCGCCTCTGAGCAGGCGGTATGCCACTGAGTAGAGCTGGAGTTTCTTTAACCGGGCAGCATATGGCATCTGTTTGAGCCCTTTGATCCTCTTGGTGAGATACTTTTGAGGTCTTTCCAGTTGCTGCAGGTGTCTGGTAAGGTACATCCCAAAGGGGGCATTGTACTCAATTATGGGCCTGATGGGGCATGAGTAAAGAGGCACGATGACCTCCCCTGATCTAGATGTGAATCCCCTCATGATTAGGTGGGCTATATAAAATGTTTTTCTAACCACTTTGGCCACGTGGTTGTCAAATGAGAGATAGCTATCAACTTGGGTCCCCAGGTCCCTAATTACTTCTTCTGTACTTAATGGATTACCACCTATGTGGTAATTTGTGGGCACTTTGTTTTTGCCAAAGGGGATGATGACTATATATTTTTGGCGTTTAGCTTGAGGCCATGGCTCTGGCACCAGTTGTCTGTTTCTATGAGGCTGTTTTGGAGAATGCTTGTGTCGGCTGGAGAGTCGATTATGGTGCCCAGTTTGCAGTCATCGGCGAATTTGGTCAGCCACAGTCCTTCCGTGTTTGCCTGTACCTCCGAGAAATATATACCGAACAAGAGAGGTCCCAGGACTGAGCCTTGTGGGATGCCACTTGTAACTTGTTTGGAGTCTGACATGGCTCCAGCAATTCTAACCATGTGGGTTCTGTCCTTGAGCCAGTTTGCAACCCATCTAGTGACATAGGGGTTTATATTTAAGCTGGTGAGCTTATCTATAATGCCCAAGTGGGGTATTGTATTGAAGGCTTTTGCGAGGTCCAGGTAGGCTGTGTGGACCACCTTCCTCGCCAATGGCCTTGGTGACTGTTTCAAAGAAATCAACCAGGTTTAAGAGGCAGGATCTGCCCTTAACAAAGCCGAACTGGGTAGGATCCAGTGTCTGTAGGTCCCCAATATCTTTATTTATGAGGTCCATGATGATCCTTTCCATAGCTTTGCAGACCAAGCTAGTCAGGCTTATGGGGCGATAGTTTCCAGGATCTGTTGAGGCACCACCTTTGTGGAGAGGGACCACTGTTGCTGTATGCCACTCTTTGGGTACATATCCTGTAGTAAGGCTGAGATTGAACAGTAGTTTTATGTTTGGGTTTAGCTCTTCTTGGAGTTCATGTAGGACGCAGCCCGGGACACCGTCTGGTCCCATTGATGGTGTGTTTTTTGCTTTGGAGAGGGCAGCTCTTTCCTGAGCATCTGAGATGTCAGGGGGGCAGCACTCTGCTGGGATAGATATTTGCCCTTTTGGTGGGGATGGGGGGGAGAAGTTTGCGCTGAACCTGTGAGCTAGGATGTTGGCAATGTCTGTGGGTTTGGTGTATTTTTTGTCATTTCCGACTAATTCTGAGCATATCTGGGAATTCCCACCCAGGTTCCTAACATAACTGAAGAAAGCCTTGTGATTATCCTTAGTGTCCTGTGCAATTTTTCTCTCGAAGCTGGCCTTAGATGATTTTATGTGTGCCCATAGTTTTTTGCTAATACTGATCAGAGATGCCTTCCCTTTTTGGGATTTTGCTCTATCATGTAGTAGCTTCCTCCTTCTATTGTATAGTTTGTTTATGGCTGGGGTCCACCAGACAGGACGTATGCCTTTGGAGGATTGGGTCTTGGTTTTATTTGGGATTGCATGATCCATGCATTCCTGAAGGTGTTCATAGAATGCATTTATAAAGGATTCTGCGGTCTGGGCCATATTCTCCACAGGCCCGGGGGCTTTGAAGGATTCCATGTTGGTTTTGAGGAGTGTGAAATTTGCTTTAGAGAAATTTTTCACTTGGTTTTCTGGGCAGGGGTGGGGTCGGGATGTGACTATCCAGTGAGATTAGTTTATGGTCTGATCTTACCAGTGAGGGATACACTTCTGGTCTGGAGCATAGAGTCCCCATGTTGGTGATGATCAGGTACAGTATGTTTTCCCCTCTTGTGGGAGTCGTAACAAGTTGTTCCATAGCATTTGAGTTTATAAATTTTAGGAACCTTTGGGCTAGGATGTTGGAGCTAGAGTAATGCTCCCAGTCTATGTTTGGGTAGTTGAAGTCGCTCAATATAATGGTGTTTGGAGAGACCTTCATATTTTCCAGTGTTCTCAGGAAGGTCGATTGGGGTTCCTGGGTTTGGGATGGTGGTCTGTAGCAGGCTATAAACTGGAAGGCATTTTTACCCACTGTTAGTTACACATGGATAGTCTCTACTACCTATATATGCAAGCTGTGGTTAAGGTATACTTTTTAACATGATAAAC
Organism: Protopterus annectens; assembly: GCF_019279795.1. NCBI lineage: Eukaryota > Metazoa > Chordata > Ceratodontiformes > Protopteridae > Protopterus > Protopterus annectens. Next base: position 122,588,615 of record NC_056726.1, on the reverse strand, counting down.
ATCCCTGACTTTATTGAGATTGGGACCTCAAATGCACAGATACTATTCAGATGCTGTAACCATTATACTATTGACATTAATGTTGCTTCTGCCTATTTCCTATTTAGATGATTTCTATGTGTAAGCTAGGCTAAGGAAAGGGTGGAGGCCCCCAAACAACTGAGCTTCACGTACTCTTGAAGTAACAACATACAACAAATGTAATGTGAGACAATAAATTACATTCCCAACTACATTAGGCATAGCCTCTCACTGACACACTTCAAGGGAAACCTTGTTGTGTGAATGGGTAACAGAATATATACCCCTGGGATCATGTGTCCCAGAACTATACAGCCATGGGGTGGGGGAGTCCATCCAGTTTGATATCTGCAATACCTGTTGGGAAAAATGAATGGTGTTGAATTGTCACATTAACATGCCCTCTTTAGATCACTAAGTGCCCCTATCACCCTCCACCACCACAGTCTTCAACAGCTTCCAGCAACTTTGCCTGGAATTGCTTCATTAGCTATGCTTGACAGAGGCTCAGTTACTTCATCAATGGTGTGGAGGAAGTCAACACACTGTAGCTATGCTTCTAATTGCCCTTGGGCAGAAAGGTAGTAGGCTATCTGTGAACCTCTAAAGTGTAGGCCATAAGAGCCATAATATGTGAATAAACAGTCTTTCAGATCACAATATACAGTATGAACTCATCATGTAGTCAGGAAACAGTTAAGTACAGCAAGAACATACAGAACACTGATACTTAATCACGCCAAAAGCCTATCTTGGAAGCTAGAAGACTTGTATAAGTTTAAGGCTTTCTATTGCTTACCAGTAGGTTACCTACAGGAGAGATGAGAAACAAGTACAGATGGGAAACATGCATGCGACAATACCATACTGGCTTATGTGTCAGCCTTAGGCTTTGGAATATTGGCCAAGGCTATTAGCGCCCCACATGGTGCCTTTTTTAGGGGAGCCTCAAAGGTGAATCCCAGCTCTGTAAACAGCACAATAGCAGAATCAATGAGGGTTATGCTGCTCAACACCAGGGATTGTGATCACAACATGCATGCACACACAGCACTTCTCAAGATGGACAACATCAACATCTGTGCAGTAACTGAGACCTGTCTTAAGGCTCCTGAGAGTACACCAGCACTACCAGACTACAACCCATACCACACATTTTGGCCACAGAACATGGACTGACAGACATGGAGGAGGTGTATCCAGATTCATCAGGGATAACTACACCTCCAGGTTAGTGGGGCAGCATGATACCTCTGAGATCATGTGCAGCTAACGTCAGCCACAACTGCACTGTAAACTGTGGCCTGCTACAGATCACCCTCCATGATCAAGGACCACCACTCCATCTACCTGGAGACAGTGGAGGACATGACAGTCCTACCACATACCCTGGCATTAGTTGATGTCAACTACCCTACCATTAAGTGGGAAACTTACTCAAGTACTCACTTCCAGGCCCAGTGCTTCCTGGAATTTAATACCTCATATGCTCTGTATCAGGTGGTAACTTCCCTAACGAGGAGTGGAAACATACTAGAAGTGGTCATCACCAACATGGGCAACAGGTGCACCACAGCAGAGTTTAACCGGTCACTGGTTAGATCTGACCATGAACTATTCACTGTTTCCACACCCAAACATCTCCCCCACCCCCGGAAACTAAAGTTTAGACCTTTCCTACAGCTAAATTTACATTACTAAAGACAAGGGGGGGGGGGTTTGCAGCCCCCATGCTAAGGGGAAACACTGCTTAAGATACAGACAGATTTACAAATGCAATCTACAAGCACCTACACGGATGTATGGATCATGCCATCACTGTTAAACCAAGACTCACTCCTCCTAGACAAGGACACCAGTCTGGTGGACCCTTGCAATAAACAGGCTATACTACAGAAGTAGGAAAGTGTTCCAAACAGCAAATCCCATGAAGGGCAGACATTAATGACCACTATTAGTATAATACGTAGGTCCCTCATGAAATCATCCAAGGCTAATATCAACAGGAAAATATGCAAGGATTAGAAAGATAACCACAAAGCCTTCTTTGGCTATGTCAAGGATCTAAGTGGTGACACACAGATTTGCACTGTGCTGGTGAAATATAGCACAAAATATGCTGACCCTACTGATATCACCAACATCCTTGCAGATACATTCAGTGCATACTTCACCCCCTAAAGAGCCCACAACACTACCCAAAAGGTACAGTATCCCACACATCAGAGATACACAGGTGGAAATGGCCCACTCTAACAGCAGAACACAGCATCAATGGAGGCAGATGTTGTCCCAGACTGCATCTTGCAAACAGTACAAGACAACCTAACCCCTCACCTAATTAAGCTTGTCAACCTCAGCCTCTCCACAGGCTACATGCCCATACAATGATGTGTGGCAATGGTTATTCCACTCCACCAAGGTGGAATCACAACTAACCACGGTAACTACCACCCCATAAGCCTGACTAGCCTGGTCTGCAATGGTATGGAGCACATCCTCATGGCACTCATTAACAAAGACATTGGTAACCTCCAAACACGTGACCCAACCCAGGTCAGCTTGGTTGAGTGCAGTTCATACCTACTGAACCTGTTTGATGTCTTACATACAGTCACCAAGATGTTAGATGAGGGGAGAGGTGGTTCACACATACTACCCGGATCTTGCCAAGGCTTTTGACACCATGCCCCACTCAAGTATTATTGATAAACACACCAGCCTGTACATACACCCATACATTACAGGTTGGGTTGCCAACGGGCTTACACAGAGAACCCACATGGTACGACTAGCAGTCTCCAGGTCCAACTCTTGACCAGTCACGACTGGTGTCCCATAGAACTCAGTCCTGGGAGCCCTATTGTTTAGCATATACTTCTCAGAGGTACAGGCATACATAGATGGACTACGAAAGACCATGTTTGGCAATGACTGCGAACTGGAAGCCATGAATGATGGTCCAGTTGACACAGACATCCCTAAAGGGGCATCACAGAGACAGACACAGGGTGTCAAAGTCATGGCCTCCAGCTAAGGGCCACTAACTGCATGGTCATTCCATTGTGGAATATTAAGCACACACATATTAACACATAAGTGGCAGCCACTTTAATACAGATGAGGTAATAGGGTATCTGGTGACTAAGGTAGATAGTGATCTCTCCTTTGACAATCATAACTCCAGAGTAGTTAGGACATCCTTCTATATAGGCCATATGATTACTAAAGGGTTCCCATCTAGACATACTGGGGTTATAGTGCCCCTTTACTCATCACTTGTCAGTCCCATCATAGGGTATAATAACCCATTTGGGATGTACCTCAGAAGACACTTCCAAGAGCTGGAAGGTCCACAAATGTATCTCACCAAGGGGGTTACTGGCCTCAAACATATGCCATATGTTGCCAGACTGAATAAACTCCTGCTTTACTCAGTGGCATCTCGTTTACCCAGAGATGATCTCTGCTGGCCAACACAGCCATGTTGAACTCAGGCTTAATGGATATGCTCCACCTATGGGAATCCATGTCACAGTGAGCCACACACTGTAGTGAGCTGAACCTTGCCACAACAATAACTGGAAGATGCTGGAGGGACAGATTCCTGTCACAGACACTCCCCATACTTTGGAACAACAGCCCTAACTACATTATACAGAGCTCCTCACTAACACTCTTCAAGAGAACCTTGAAGAGTGGATGGGGAGCAGTAGATACACCCCAGGGATCCTGCCATTGGCTCTGGTCTACAGAGGGACAGTTAATGAATCAGTGGGGTGGCAAAATCTGACACATTTTGGCTAGGCTTATGAATGGCCTCTGGCAGTTGGCCAGGTACCTACCTATGAACCTATACATACAGTATCAGCACATGCTGATAGCTTAATTTACTGTTCAGGTGTTGACTCACCTTGTGCCAATGGCAGTTGTTTGTGCAATAGTTGAGGGCTGCCTAAGTTGGATGCACACAGTCGACTGCCTATACATGACAATTTACAGATAGTCTTGTGTGTGTGCCATCCATTTTTACTGCGTGTGCAGGTGGAGAAAGGTGTCAGTCTGTAGGTGCCTACACTGTCATTGTGTGTGCTATATGTTCCCTCTTTGCAAAGGCATGGTCATAGTGGGCATGCCTCCGTCTGCCTGCTGGGGCTGGCTCAGGGTGTTTGTGGTCTGAGTACCTCTGTGCCTGTGGGGCCCTTGGCAATGGTGGTGGGCTGTAAGGGTCTTCACCATTCTGTCCCTGCTGCAGCTGTTTCTGCAGGATCATATTCTGCAGCATGGCACATAATATGAAGATGTCAGCACACGTGCCTGGAGAGTACTGCAAGGCCCCACCAGATATGTCCAAGCAATGGAACCGTGATTACAGCATCCCAAACACCCGTTCTATGATGATTCTGGTTTGTGCGTGTGCCTCATTATGGCATTCCTGCATGGGTGTGTGCGCATTTCTGATGGGAGTCATCATCCACGGTTCCAGTGCATAGCCAACATCCCCCAACAGGTGGCCATTTGGGATGTCCCCCCTGGCAAATACCTGATACAGCTGTGAGGCATGCCAGATGTGGGAATCAAGATAGCTTCCAGGGCTGCCAGCACACACATCCATGATAATGCCCTGGGCATTCCACACAACCTGGAAGTTGATGGAGGGGTATCCCTTGCAGTTTATGTAGGGCCTACCCTGCTTACCGGGTGGTGACTTGATGTGTATGTGCGTGCAGTTTATTGCACCCAGTACTTCCGGGTATTCTGCCACATGGTGGAAGAGATGCACATTATTGGCCAACTCTTCCTGCATTCGGGGGAAGTATATGTGCTCATTGGCATGTGTTAACATGGCATCCAGGAACTGGTGTTGTACCCTCGATACTAATGCCTGTGAGATACCCATGATATCCCCAGTTGGTCTTTGAAAGGTACCTGTAGCTAGTATTCTCAGGCTTACACATACTTTCGTATCCACTGGAATGGGTTCCCATATGTTTGTTCTGGCTCTGAGGCATGGCCGGCACAGCTCCACAAGTTGCTGTAGGATGTCCCTGTCCACCCTGTAATGCTCTACTATCTCCAGATCATGTAGCCCCTGGTAGGTTACCCTGGGTCTGAACACTCTCCTCCTCCTCTGGTGCCTAAGGTTGTCATGTGCCTCATCCTCCACACACCTTCAGTCTCCAACACATGCTGGTGGATCAAAGCTATGGCAGCTCCTAACATGTACATAATAAAAGTTCCCCGTCTGTATACACCTCTGGTGCAGAGTGTATGGAAATACACAAATGTGTTGGAGGTGCTTTCACACTTTATACTATTGTGCTAGGGATAATGCTGATGTCATTGGGTGAGTATGAGCTATTCCAGCTGCAGAGTATCTTAATTATGGGTTTTACAATGAGTACTGCAAGTGTGGGGCCTTTACTGTGGAGTTATGCTTGCCTGCTTTGATGAATCTGTTGCCCTTTAATTCACTTTTAAACCTGGATCCCCTCCCATTATCAGGCATGCATCGACCTGCCGTCTTTCTTGTTTTGTACTTTCCTTACCCAGTCATGGCAAAATGTGTCTTGTAGCTGATATACTGCAAATTGGCTTTGTTCTGCTTTGACACTTTACTTTTTTCTTTGCAGTACAGCCCCTCCCCTTTCCTGTTCTGCAGGTAGCTGCTTGCAGCCCTGTTAGCTGCTGTCAATGGCCCACTGTAGGCTTCTAGGTGTTAATTAGTCATTTGTACTCCAGTTTCCCTGCTGCAGCATTTCCTTATTTTTTTCCTATATACTTCCTGTTTCAGCTGCTGTACACGCCACGCAAACCCATTTACCAGGTTTATAGGTTCATAGGTTCATACTAGGCTATCTGCCCTAGGGGATTTATAAGCCTAGCCAGAGTGTGTTTGGCTTTCGCCACCCATTTTAAATTAATTTTGCTATGCTTTTTTTGAGGTTAGTATACTGTGCCTCTGTCTAACAGTGACACAGAAGTGATAGCCGGGGTAAACCTATGATCTCCCATCCACTCATCAAGATTCCTCTTGAAGAGAGTCAATGTGGGACTCTGCCTAACCTGGACTGGGATTTTATTCCAGAGTGAAGGGAGCCTCTGGGTTATGAATCTGTCCCTCCAGCATGTCCTATTTATTTCAGTGCTGAAGTTCAAGTCTCTCGAGCGCGTAGCTCGATGGGATTTGGATTTTCTGAGGTGCAGCATGTCATTTAATTCTGGGTTGGACATGGCTTTATATGTCAGGCACAGATCGCCTCTGAGCAGGCGGTATGCCACTGAGTAGAGCTGGAGTTTCTTTAACCGGGCAGCATATGGCATCTGTTTGAGCCCTTTGATCCTCTTGGTGAGGTACTTTTCGGGTCTTTCCAGTTGCTGCATGTGTCTGGTAAGGTACATCCCAAAAGGGGCATTGTACTCAATTATGGGCCTGATGAGGGATGAGTAAAGAGGTACGATGGCCTCCCCTGATCTAGATGTGAATCCCTTCATGATTAGGTGGGCTATATAAAATGTTTTTCTAACCAATTTGGCCACGTGGTTGTCAAATGAGACATTGCTATCAACTTGGGTCCCCAGGTCCCTAATGACTTCTTCTGTACTTAATGGATTACCACCTGTGTGGTAATTTGTGGGCACTTTGTTTTTGCCAAAGGGGATGACTATACACTTTTTGGCATTTAGCTTGAGGCCATGGCTCTGGCACCAGTTGTCTGTTTCTATGAGGCCCTTTTGGAGGATGCTTGAGTCGGCTGGAGAGTTGATTATGGCGCCCAGTTTGCAGTCATCTGCAAACTTGGTCAGCCACAGTCCTTCCGTGTTGGCCTGTACCTCTGAGAAATATATACCGAACAAGAGAGGTCCCAGGTCTGAGCCTTGTGGGACGCCACTTGTAACTGGTTTGGAGTCTGACATGGCTCCAGCAATTCTAACCATGTGGGTTCTGTCCTTGAGCCAGTTTGCAACCCATCTAGTGACATAGGGGTTTATATTTAAGCTGGTGAGCTTATCTATAATGCCCGAGTGGGGTATTGTATCGAAGGCTTTTGCGAGGTCCAGGTAGGCTGTGTGGACCACCTTCCCCTCGTCAATGGCCTTGGTGACTGTTTCAAAGAAATCGACCAGGTTTAAGAGGCAGGATCTGCCCTTAACAAAGCCAAACTGGGTAGGATCCAGTGTCTGTAGGTCCCCAATATCTTTATTTATGAGGTCCATGATGATCCTTTCCATAGCTTTGCAGACCAAGCTAGTCAGGCTTATGGGGTGATAGTTTCCAGGATCCGTTGAGGCACCACCTTTGTGGAGAGGGACCACTGTTGCTGTACGCCACTTTTGGGTACATATCCTGTAGTAAGGCTAAGATTGAACAGTAGTTTTATGTTTGGGTTTAGCTCTTCTTGGAGTTCATGTAGGACACAGCCGGGACACCATCTGGTCCCATTGATGCTGTGATTTTGCTTTGGAGAGGGCGGCTCTTACCTGAGCATCTGAGATGTCAGGGGGGCAGCACTCTGTTGGGATAGATATTTGCCCTTTTGGTGGGGAGAGGGGGAGAAGTTTGCACTGAACCTGTCAGCTAGGATGTTGGCAATGTCTGTGGGCTTGGTGTATTTTTTGTCATTTTGGACTAATTCTGAGCATATCTGGGAATTCCCACCCAGGTTCCTAACATAACTAAAGAAAGCCTTGTGATTATCCTTAGTGTCCTGTGCAATTTTTCTCTCGAAGCTGGCCTTAGACGATTTTATGAGTGCCCGTAGTTTTTTGCTAATACTGATCAGAGATGCCTTCCCTTTTTGGGATTTTTCTCTATCATGTAGTAGCTTCCTCCTTCTATTGTATAGTTTGTTAAGGCTGGGGTCCACCAGACAGGACGTCTGCCTTTGGAGGATTGGGTCTTGGTTTTATTTGGGATTGCATGATCCGTGCATTCCTGAAGGTGTTCATAGAATGCGTTTATAAAGGATTCTGCGGTCTGGGCCGTATTTTCCACAGGCCCGGGGGCTTTGAAGGATTTGGCCTCGGTTTTGAGGCGTGTGAAATTTGCTTTAGAGAAGTTTTTCACTGTGGTTTTCTGGGCAAGGGGTGGGGTCGGGATGTGAATATCCAGTGAGATTAGTTTATGGTCTGATCTTACCAGTGAGGGATACACTTCTGGTCTGGAGCACAGTGTCCCCATGTTGGTGATGATCAGGTACAGTATGTTTTCCCCTCTTGTGGGAGTGGTAACAAGTTGTTCCATAGCATTTGAGTTTATAAATTCTAGGAACCTTTGGGCTAGGGTGTTGGAGCTAGAGTAATGCTCCCAGTCTATGTTTGGGTAGTTGAAGTCGCCCAATATAATGGTGTTTGGAGAGACCTTCATATTTTCCAGTATTCTCAGGAAGGCCAAGTGGGGTTCCTGTGTTTGAGAGGGTGGTCTGTAGCAGGCTATAAACTGGAAGGCAGTTTTACCCACAGTTAGTTGCACATGGATAGTCTCTGATGCTTCGTGCTGTGCCACCAACCTGGAGGTGTGGGTATCTTTGACGAATATTGATACTCCCCCTCCTTTTGTGGTTCGGTCCAAGTTTTGGGACCGAAAGCATGGTATGAGGTATAACCTGGTAGTGCTGGGGTGCTCTCGGGAGCATTGAACCAGGTTTCTGTTACTGCACAGATATCAATGTTCTCCATGCTAAGGAGAGTTTCGAGTGCGTGCATCTTGAGGTTTAGACTTCTGGCGTTGAGTAGCATTACTCTTAGTTTCTTATCCCTTGTGATACCTATGGAGGTGGGTTTGTCTTTTGAGCCTTGCCTAAAAAAGGCACTATGGGGGTAGCAAGAGCCTTTGCCAATATCCAAAAGCCCAGGGGTGAGAGATGCAAGCCGTCCCTAGCAAAGCATCGTGGCTTGTTGAGCATGTCATCCCAGGCTGACAGGCATTGGATCCCCTTTGAATGACACCAACACTTAAGCCAATTGTTGAAAGTGATCATCTTGAGCGTTTTCATCTCCGTTCACATGCATACTCAGTTACCTTGTGTACTCTCAGCTAAGCAAAGCTATGGCCAGTTCAGCACACCCCTATCCTGCAGCTTTGCCTAGCTAGGGGCGAACCAGTTTAGTAATGCTCCAATGTGCTTAGAGTAATGGTGATACACCCCTCTCTTGATGTCATCTTTATCTCAAGGGCTCACCTCAGTGTTATAAAGCTATGCTGTGAGGAGCATCGTTACACCAGCAGAGAATCTGTGATTCACTATTACACCTCTCATTTGCATGGCATTGCCTACTAATTCCTAGCTACCACGCATAACACTGTCACAGCCCCTTAGCAACCCTTGCACCATAGTATGGTGTAGCATGCCTGCCATTGACTATTATGGGGAAATCAGGATATATGTTACATTGCAGTTTTATTCTATATTTTTATATTTTCCTTGTGATCCCCTTTGCACGCCACTGCCCTGCGCTTCCACGTTGCGATAGTGCAACTATATATATTAAATGTTTAGCCATTGGCATATATTAACAACATAATAATGTGTTTGGTTGGCTGTCATGGCTCCGATTTTATGTTTGCAAAAATGTAAACCATTTTCTATGGTTTACATTTCTGCATGCTTACACTACGCCTACATCACTTCCTGGATCATTACATACCTTAATTTGCATGTTACACTGCTGCACATGGGGTAATTAGCATACAGGGCCCGGGAGCTGTGCAAGCGTAGCGTACGCAGGTAGTGCATGTGGGAACAGCTCATACCTAAATTACTTGGCGGCCATATTTGGTGTTGCAACACTGATGCTAAGCCTGCACCTGGCGCAAGCTTTATGAATCCCGGGGATGGTTAAAAACATAGAACATAACAAAAAGTTATAACTGCACATTATCAGAGATCCAGTGTTAGTTTTGTCTTTAATGAACTATATTGCACAATTCTACAGTTCAAGGTAATTGGAATTTCTTTTTTCTTCAAAAAAGAGAGATGCAAGATGTGTCTTTTTTCTGTATATTATTATTGTCACTAGTATGTTGGCCATGTAGTGCAGTTTTCTGTGGGCTACACAGATTTAAAAATCAGAAAATTGAGGGATGGAGGTAACCAAGCCTGAAAATAGACACATGCTTCCGAATATAACAACATCCTATTCAGGGGTAAATCAGGCTTGAAAATAGGAATGCTCCTTGAAAATAGAGACAGAGATCTGACATGATCAGCATTCCTGAATGATTGAGTTTTATCTAAGTAGTATCTGGACTGCCTGGGGACATCAAAAAGTATCAAGAATTTGTTCTCCCTTTTCCGTGATTGCAGAAAAAAAATAATACAGGGAGATTAATAGACTGGTTCAAGGTAAACTCTTAAACCATTTTAGGCATAAAAGGAAGATTAATCCTTAAAGAAATCCTCTCCATGTGGAAAATGAGACAAGGTTAACTCACCATAAGAATTTTTCTCAGATACTCTTCTAGCAGGAATTTGGAAGATTAAGTAAAACAGTATTTCATGTTAAGAATTTTAGTTCAGCCTGCTGAGCTGGTTCAAATGGAAAGAGTAAGATTGTCCAGCACAAAATTCATATCCCATTGAGGAGCCACATTTTTCTTGGTTAAGGGCTATGTAAAATCCCTTTCCAAAACTGTGTGACTTAAGTATAGGAAGAAGTGGGGGGGGGGGGGTTAAGGGCAAACAAGCAGAAATGTATGGTAGATGCATCTTGAAAGAATAATAAGAAATGATGGAAGACAATAACTCACACAAATAATCAAGAACTAGAGACAGGTAGGTTTTGAAAGGGTCCTGTTCATTGAAATGGATTAACTAGAACACATTTTCCACTTAAAATATATAATTTTCTAGTAGCAGTTTTTAGTCTCTTTTAGTACCTGCAACATATCTTCAGAAACAAAAGGTGCCGGAAAGGTATTAACATTTTATCATCCATATAGTCAACTGAAGAAATTTCTGGTTGTAGTGTATCAGGCAATTCATGTCTTGTGCAATTAAATCAGCTCTGTGGGAAAGGTTTGGTAACTGCCCTTGGCCAGTTTCAAAAGAAAGAACCACTATTGCATGGACAAAATGTATTTGCCACCACTATCTTTGTTGTTATTCTGAACCTTTAGAAGATGGCTGTCTATGAATGGAAAAGGTTGGAAAAGCATAAAGTTACATCCATGGAAACAAGAAAGCATCTGTCTTCCAGACCTGTTTGCAAGGAGTCATAGAAAAAATGTATTTAACTGTCTGTTCTATAAAGATGCAAGCAGATCTAATTGAGGTGTTCTCCACAGCTAGATTAATTCCTGGAAGACCCCAGGATGCATTTTCCACTTGTGAGAGTCTGTTCCAGTCCCACTTAGATTACTCTGCTACAATGTTTTACTCTGATTTAGTGTATGAAGCCTGAAGAGTCAAACTGAATTGAGTTATTACCTCCCAGGTTATCATAGCAACTCTGAAAAAAAACATCTGGTGTCCCCCTATTTGTTTGTGCACCAGAATCACTGTCATGCTGTCTGTGAGAACTTGCAGAGGTCATGGAGACCAGACATGATTTATGGCTTTCCAAGTGTTTATAACCAACATTATCTCTTTGAAATTTATATGCTTCAGTTTCTTTTTTTCCATAGAACTAAAACTTCCACCCCTCTGCACACAGCTACATATGCATGATCTAAAGTATCTGTTGTAACAGAATGAAGACAAAGTGGAAGGAAGAATGGAGAGACCTGGATTCTGAGAGAACCAGTCCACTTATCCTATTATCGCCCTCCTTGCAAACCCCAGAAATGTGATCTGAAAAGACAAAAGGTGGAGATGCTGAATCTAAACTGATCTGAGATACCGCAGAATTTTTCTTATGTGAAGTTTGGGCAAGGGAATCATACAAATTGTAGGATCCATGAACCCATAATCCTGAGAATGTTCCTGGAAAATAAGTAGTACTGATTGGGGAAAAAAAGTCAGGAAAAACTTTTGAACATCTTTATTTTGTCTGGAGATATCTCGGGAAAACAATTTTGTGAGAAGGGTTGAGAGAAGATTTCAGTTAGTACACCTGAAATACCAGACTGAGTAGAAGATTTTGAACACTTGCTAAGGAATCTTAAACACTGAAAAAAGAGAGTGCAAACATGAAACAGTATTCTGAATATTTTACTTTATTTTTTACATTTGTTTACAGGGAAAGTCCAACTGGACACATGACCATTTTCAGTGGAGGCCCAGGGAGAAAAGCTCCAACATGAAACAAACAAAGACAATCAGAGATAACTTGTATACGTAGCCTAGCAACAGGTAGTCAACATAAAGTTAGTTTACAGAAATACAGTTTACATGCAGGTAATATAGTCTTTATGGTTATTGGTGGTGGTGCTGCGGTAGCGTTTTCGCCTCACAGTAAGACGTTGTCCTGTTCAATTCTCAACTAAAGCGTCTTCTGTGTGGAGACATGCGTGAATGGGTGTACCTTCGTGGAAGGTTGTGCATCAGGGCTGGCAACTCGGTATGTAAACATCTTCTGCCAATCATTAGCGGACCGGAGTTCCTCTGTGGCGACCCCTAACCGAGAAAAGCCGAAAGATACAACAGTTGTAAGATTATATTATACATAGAGTTACAATGAATGACACATTGGTTGTAGAGATCCATGAGATTTGAGCTTAATTTCAACATTCCTAAGTTTAAGCATCAGGACATTATGACACCTTGTTAACTTAGGAGTAAGATGTATAACAACATTATGAGAGAACTACAACAATATCAGATTTTAGTATAACACAATGCTTTACCTAGGAAATAGGTAGGGAAAAATTAGATAATATGGTTCTGAGTCACCTTGTATATGAAATACAGCAGTTTGAGTACTGTTTTGTTTGAAGGGGCCTAAGTAATAAGTAGGACTGGAGGTTACAGTAAGTGTCGATGATGCTAGTGTTAGAAGTTGAGGTTAATCAGGTGCAGAACAAGGGCACAACCATTTGTCTGATAGTTGATTTTTTAGGGTTGTCTTTAACTGAACTAGAGATGTGGTGGATGTAATATTATCTGGCAGTGCATTACAGATTTTACCAATATAATTTGTGAAGAGGGAGTCCCTGCTTACTTTTTGCTTATGCTGATTTTTAGATGTTGTTTGTTAGTGGATCTTAACATTCTATTAGTAGCATAGGGCTGAAGTAAAGTTTGTAGGCCAGGTGTTTTTTTAGGTTCATATGGTATTTTGTGGGCCATAGTTAACTGGTTATAATGAAGAAGGTGTAGGAGCTCTAGCCAGTTCAGTTATTTGACAGCCACACAATGATGGGTTATAGAAGGGAAGTCTGAAGTGAACCTGGCAATTTTATTGTAGCAAGATTCAAGTTTTCCAAACTCAGATTTCTTTAGGTTTGTGAGTATGAGGGCTGCATATAGCAGAGTATAGATCAGTGGGACTGGGCAATGGTAACTTTAGTATTTTGGGTGAAGTACTATTTGTTCTTATATAGGATTCCTTATTTTTTGTGTACTCTTTTAACTGTTTGTGAAATATGAATGTTGAATTTTAAGTTGCTGTCAATTTCGACACTTAAGAGTTTGGTATGCGACGTTGGGGAAATAATGGTATTGTTTAGTGATGTAATGTTAAAGGCATTAGCGGTTAAGGTTGATTTAGTAGGTTGGAAAATCATAAGTTTTGTTTTTTTGGGATTTAATATTAGTTGGGTGTTAGTAAGTCAAGTTTCAACTGCTAAAAAGGATTGCTGTGTTAAAGTTTGCAGTTCCTGTAATGTGGGAGCGACAAATATTACTGTTGAATCATCTGCATATTGAATGAGAGAGTCTTGAGGGGTTGAGGTATGAAGGTTGTTTGTAAATAAGCAAAAGAGTAATGGACCTAAGATCGAGCCTTGGGAGACACCTTGTGTCACAGGTAGTAATGGTGATAAGGTCTGTTGCCAGGAGACTGCTTGTTGTCATCCAGTCATGTAGTCCTGGAACCAGGCAAGAGTGTCTTGGCAAAAGTTTAGTTTGGATAGTACACTTAGTAACTTGCTATGGAAAACCATATCAAACACTTCTGATAGGTCAAGGAAGATAGAGGATACATAGTTGTCATTATCTCTATGTTAGTCGACAGTGTTGGTAAAAGCCAGCAGAGTGGTTGATTTACTATGATGTGCTTGAAAGCCATGCTGAGTGTTGGTTAGTAGTTTGTGGGTGTGCAGGTAGTTAGGGGGTTGCATATGGATGACCCTCTGTAGGATTTTGGAAATGGGGGATAGTATTGCGATGTGATGGTAGTTGGTGAGTTCTGCAGAAGTTCTTCCCTTGTGAAGAGGTATAATATGAGAAATTTTCCAGATGGTGGGGACTTCATGTTCAGTTATAGATCTGTTGATGAGAATGGATACAGGATAGGCTATACACTTGGCTGTTAGCTTTAGGAACTTGACTGGCAGGTTATCTGCAGCTAATGTGGTGGGTTTAGCTTCTTAAGTAGTTTTTTGATTGTCACTCTACATACTGGTTGTAAGGAGAAATTGGCTTTAATATTGGAGGAGATGGAGGTATTGGTAGGTGAGGTATGTGTGGGGCTTTGATTGTTGGATAAAGCTAGTATTGTTTCAGTGAAGTATTTATTGAATAGGGAAGCAGTACTGTCTGAGTTATTAGTGATATTAGGGGAGGGTGTTCTGATTTTGCCTGGTTGGAGTATATTATTTATGGCTGTCCAGAATCTTTGTGGATTATTGCAATGCTTAATTTGTATTTCAGTGTAGTGATTAATTTTGTCTTACTTAATTTGTTGCTTTGCTTTAAGTTTGCGGTAATGTAGTAGGGTGGGTTGGGATTTTGTTTTGTTCCATGCAAACCATGCCTTGTCTCTGCATTTAAGTATTGACAGTGTTTTTTTTTTGTTAACCATGGATTGTGATTTGATTTGATACGTATGTTTCTACTGGGGGCTTGAGACTTTAGTATAGTTAGAAAGGTTGAGTTAAAGTAGTTAAAGTAATCGATTGCATCCTCCAGGGGTAAATGTTTCAGGGGGTGTCCAGTTACAGGGTTTGATTATATCTGTGAGCTTATTGGGGTTGAGGTGCTTTTTGTTTCTTACTTGTTTAAATGTAGTTTGTTTTGGTTGATTGGTTTGGTTCCTCAGTAAATCTGTTGGGTAGTCATCACTGAGACTGTCTGGTAGGCAGCCAGAGGGAGAGTATAGTTCTGGCCTATTAATAAGTAACCAATCTAGGCAGGAATGTTTGTTGGTTGGTTTATTGATTCTAGTGGGTGTGTAGATATGCTGTGTGAAGTCGTGCAGGTTTATACAGTTTTTGGGGTTTGGGGAGATGTAGTCTAACCAGTCAATATTGAAATTGCCCAGAATAATAGCCTCCTGAGGTAGTGATGTACTACACCAGTGTAGTATGTGTTCTAAAGCTTGTAGATTATCCCCAGGGGGGCATGTAGATACCTATTATATATATATATATATATATATATATATATATATATATATATATATATATATATATATTTTTTTTTTTTTTTTTTTCTGAGGTTTATTTTTAATTTGGCAGTTATGAGTTCAACATTATTAGGGCTTGGTGGTTTTTCATCTAGAGTTACTATGGAGAGGTGATCTTTGAAAAGTAGGGTCACACCATCCCACTTTTTTGTAAGTCTGTCTACACGTAATACATTATAACCTGAGGGTAGTATTTCATTGTCAGCTATAGAAGGCTTTAGCCAAGTTTTGGTGGTAAGAAGTACAATATCTGGTGTGTAGAGATAGAAGTTGGCACGTAGCTCATGGACTTTATTGTTTATGCCTCTTTTGTTAATATTTAAATGGAGGATATCAGACTTTCTCCTAGGAGGTATGATTGTTGCTAGGAGGTGTTGTAAGGTGGGGCCAGGATTTGGGTGAATGTCACCACTAAGTGAGAGTTTGTCAACTAAGTTAACTATAGTTTTAAGGAGTTTGGCTATTTGTTTGTGATAGGACTGAGATGTGCTGGGAATTATGGGATGTGGGAGAAGGGAAACCTGTATATGGTAAAGTGTGGTTATATTGCAGAAGGAGCTACATATGGGGAAGTTGACCAGTATGGGGGTTGTTAGATAATAATTGGAGGTGGAGTGGTGGGTGGATTCTTGGTAAAGTGCTGTTATATTGCAGATAGAGCTACATATGGGGAAGTTGACTGGTATGGGTGTTGTTAGATAATAATTGGAGGTGGAGTGGGGGGAGGTGGATTCTTTGAGTTGGATGTGATAGGAGGTAAAGTGTGCTACAGAGGTTAAGAGGAGCAGAGTGATCGTTATGATGTACTGGTTAAGTGGGTATTTAAGTGGAGGTTAAAAGCTTTTGGTTTTATTTGAAATAGAGTGAGTTTTTGGGAAGGGCATTTTTGTAGAGTGGTTTTGGCACAAGGTATTTTGGTAATAGATGTATGTTCCAGAAGGGGTGCTATAAAACAGTTTTAGTGCCAAACTATATCTAGGTAGATGCATGTGATTTAGTATATGACTGGAGAGGGGGAGTGGTTAAGGAAGTATAAATTACAGGATATGGGGTGGGTGGGAATAGGGGTGGGTAGTGGAGTAGAGTGAGCCCAAACACAGTGAGGGGGAACATAGCAGGTTGAGCGCAGTTACCATGAGCTGCCATCTGTAGAAAACAATCAGTAGGACCAGGTCAGTATTTGTAACCAATTTGCAGGGACTGATTATTTAGCCAGATAGAACTTGCAGCTAAATTGTTGGGAGCCACAGGACTATCCGATGAGAAATTAAATGTAGCAACCAATGCCAGTCTGTAGCTCTATCCCAGTATGGTGGCTTCAGCAGATTACCTTTCTCTTTATTCTTTACTATTTACTTTTGTGCAAGACCAGTTTCCCAGTAAGATCTATGGAACAAGCCATGTTAAAGGCTAATCTAAATAAAGTCTGAATGGGACAGAGGTTTAGGCACTGGGGAATGTGGGGAGGGGGTTATGGGACTCTGTTGTCCACACTTGGTGTACACGCCATGGCGTGTTTTATTCAGACAAAAGTGCAATTGTCAACATTTTGTTTGGTTTAAAATATGGAGGGTAGCAAATACATACAATGCTTTTGGCTGTTAGAGACAGATTCCGGTTCTTGGGGGAGTTGTTATCATAGTTCAATGGGCTAACTGACTGTAGAAGAGTCGGAAGCAGTTCAAGATATTTCCTGGACTGTTTTTTTAATGTTTTTGGCTGTTAGAGAAAGATTCCGGTTCTTGCGAGAGTTGTTATCACAGTCCGATGGGCTTACAGATGGTAGAAGAGTCGGAAGCAGGTCAAGATATTTCCTGGACTGTTCTTTTTTATGGCTAGTACACCATGATGGGGGACAACAGAGCAATATGGAAAAGTGTGAATGACTTGAAGTCTGCAATAAGCACTTATTGGATCCATATACTTTTTAAATACTTTGGAGCACTAGATAGTCCACATGGTAAGACAGATAACTGATAATGTCAGCTAGATATAGACAATAAGAAACATCTGAAATGTTTGCCACTGAGAAAGCAGTGAGTGGTAGGTGATTTTAAGTCTAGCATTGCCAAGAACGCTAGTAAAGTGGCAAGCAGCAACAGGGTTTGAAGAGATAACATTCTGAACTTTAGGACTTTGATAAGAAAATTGAGAAACTAGAGACCCAGCATAAGCCTCCAGATCACTTCTTTCTTTGGCACCACAAATATTATTGAATAAAACCTTTTGCTGCTGTCAGGCCAGCCCTGTTACTGTAACTAACTGAGGTAACATTTAGTCCAGAATTGGAGATAGCAGGGGTATTTGGTTTACTGGACAAGAAAGAATCCACTAGAAAGTAGGGAGGGAATGACCTTCAGAACTCATTTTTCACAAACAGTCTGGTTCCACACAGGATTGTGTTGATTCAGATAGAGGTTAATATTTCCGGGGTGGGTGGTGGGCTTTTTAAAATCCTGTTTGTTGGCACCTTGCTGTCTAAACTGCTTTTTGAAAATTAGGAGCCTCGGTGGAAGGAAACTTTTCATTTGCCTTAAAAAAGGAAGGTTCGACTTCTTCCTCTCAATAAATCTCTTAACTACTTCAGCTGCAGAAGGCCCTAACAGAACATCCTTATCCAGGGGAGACTTTAACATTTCACTTTTAACATCTTCAGGAAGATTTTGCTAATGCACCCAAGCAATTTTTTTCATAACTGTCCCAGAAGCAGGAGCCTTGGAGATATTATCAGCCACAGTTTAAAGATGAGTAAGGCATGTTTAATTGCATGAGATGTACATACAAAAGAGTAATTCAATGAATATTTTATCTAAGAAGATGAGCTGGAAGGTTAGCAGTTAACAAAGGTACATAGTTTCATATATGTTTACTATGCTAAAGATGCTATAGCCCTTACAAGCCTAGCAATATTTATCCTGATTTGCCTGAATTGTCAGTGGTTAGGTGAGTGAAGTTCACAGAGTTAAGAGTCTAGGGTAATTAATATCAACTTTCTCTGTCCATGAGGGACATGAGTGCCAACCCAGAAGTGAATTTGTGGCCATCCATCCATTGATCTAGGTTGCAATTAAAGAGGATCTGGGAAGGGCTATGTTTCACTTGAATTATTAGCTTGCTCCAGAGAAGTGGCAGTCAGTGGGAGATGTAAATATCTGCCTCTCTCTCTCTCCAGCATAATTTGTTTGTCAGAGGTTAGGTTAAGATACCTGGAGTGAGTGACCCTCATGCAGTTTGATTGATGAATGTGTATGATTTCCATTAGGGCTGAGTCAGAGAATGCTCTGTAAGCCAGGCACAGTTCACCCCTTAGCACCCTGTAGAAGACAGAATATAGTGATAGGGTTTTCAGTCTTTCCATGTAAGACTTGTTTTGTGTACCCTGTATTTTCTTGATGAGAAACCTCTGTGGTCTCTCCAGCTGTTGCAGGTGTCTGGTGAGATACTTGCAAAAGGAAGCACTGTTCTCAATTACTGGTGTGTTGAGGGCCAAGTATAATGTAATTATAACACCCATAGATCTATATGTAATGTCTTTACTTATAAGATGTGCCACATAAAAGGATGTCCTTATCACTGCAGTGGTCAAAGTTCAGATTGCTATCAATCTGTGTACCCAGGTCAAGTGCCACTGGGTATACATTAAGGGGGGTGGTCATTAGCGGGTATGTCAGCTTTCTCAATGGAAACAGTAATACATTTTGTTGCATTTAGCTTGAATCCATGGCTTTGGTACCAGTCATTTGCCTGCGTTAACCCTTTCTGCAGTATATTAACATCATTGGGGGACTCATTGATTGCTCCCAATTTGCAATGATTACCAAACATGGTCAGCCACATGCTATCCAAGTTTGCCTGGACTTCTGAGAAATAAATTCCAAACAGTAGAGGGCCTAGCATAGAGCTCTGTGGTATGCCACTGGCGAATGAACTTTTGCAAGGTATGAAGTCAAATACTTTGACAGTATGTGCCTTTAGGTGAGCCAGTTGGCTATCCATCTGGTGACATAGGAGTTAATTCACAATTAAGAGAGTTCTATAATACCTGACTGGAGAGATTGTGTCAAATGCCTTGGCTAGGTCAACGTAGGCAGTATGGGCTGTTTCCCTCATCCAGGTTCTCGGTGACTTTCTCAAAGAAGTCAACTGGATTTAACAGGCATGATCTACCCTTAATGAATCCAAACTGAGTTAAGTCCAGAGTTTGGAGATTACCTATGTCTATAATGATTATTTCCATGGCCTTGCAATTGAGGCTAGTCAATCTTATGGGTCTATAATTCACAGGGTCATTTGATTGTCCCCCTTTGTGCAGAGGGATTACTATTGCTGTCCTCCATTCTGCCATAACATGGCCAGTTTGCAGACTGTGGTTAAACAGGGATCCAAGTGGATCTGTTAGGTCATGTTTTAATTTATTTAAAAGGAAACCTGGGATGTTGTCTGATCTCATTGATGCCATGTTTTTGGCCTTGGAGAGTGTAGAGATGACCTCCTGTCTTGAGAAAATAGGCTGATTAATGATGATAGGTATACTTCAGGGCATGACCAGAGGGTACGGCCAATGAAATTTGCTCCAAATCTGTCAGCTATTTATTACCTCTGCTTGAGCATGGGTGGTGCCATCCACAACCAGTTCAGTACATAGTTGGGAATTCCCTTTTTAGATTTTGGACATACTTAAAGAATGCCTTGTAATTGTCCTTAGCTGGGGTGGGGCAAATTTGCTTTGTAATTAGCTTTGGAGAACTTGACAAGATCTCTAATTTGTTTGCTTAAACTTGAGAGGGATTTCATCCTCTGCTGAGCTAATTCCCCCTTGTTCTTGGACATTAGTTTCTTTCTTTTCTTATATAGCCTGTTTATACTAGGGTTCCACCAGGGTGGCTTGATTTTTTGGCAAGACCTTGGTTTAATCTGGTCAGGTACAGACGATTCTAGTACAAATGTTCAAGTGGTTAGACATGGCATTGGTGTATACCCCTGCATAAGAGTCCATTTCATCTGTGTTCAAGGGGGCTTTGAAACATTTATACCATCACTTAGTAGGAGGTAATTTGTCTTGGAAAAATTCTTAAACATTTTTGAGCTGGATGGGTTATCTGGATATATAAATACATTGAACAAGATTAATAGTCTGATCTTACCAGAGAGTACATCACACTGGGTGGGGGAGGGGGATACAATACTTTACCATGTTAGTGAGTACTACGTACATGACATTTGATCCCCTTGTTAGTGTGCTGACTAGCTGTTCCAGAACATTTGCATTGAGAAAGTTCAAGAACTTCTAAGCCACTATATTTGTCATTGTATGTTTCCCAATTGATGGAGCCATAACTAAAATCACCCATGAGCAAGGTGTTGGGGTGTATGGCAAGAGACTCCAGTAAGTCCAGGTATGTGCTATGCTTTTCCAGGTTGATGGTGGGGGACCTATTGCTAGCTATGATGTGGTAGAGGGTTTTGCCTATAGTTAATAGGATATGGAGTAGCTTGAAAGAGTCATACTGTTTGACCAGTCTCTTTGTGTACTTATCCTTAATGAAGATGAATACACCTCCTCTTTTGGGTCTTTCATTCCCAGTTTGGGGTCTGAATGCATGTAAAGTATTGTAGCCTTGCATGGTCAGGGTGCTTTCTGTAGCTTTGAACCATGTCTTAGTGACTGCACAGATGTCACCATCTTCCAAGGTGAGGAGTGCTTCCAGGGACTGCAGTTTCTTGTTTAGACCCTTAGCATTAAGCAGCAGTACTTTGCATTTATCTAGAGAGGATTTTGTTACAGTGGGAGGTTGTTATTATGACACTGCTTAAAAAGGCACAATAGGGGTAGCTAATGCTTTTGCCAGTATCCAAAAGCCTAGAGGGGACAGGTTCAGACCATCTCTGGCAAAGCAACATGGCATGCCAACCATATCTTCCCAGGCTGACAGATATTGTATCCCCTTGAACTGACACCAGAAGCTAAGCCAATTGTTAAAGTCAATCATTTTTTGTTTGTATTGTGTCATCACCCTTGTAGAAAGTAGAGTGCTTATTAAGGTTAGGCTTATATCTGCTTGTGACACAATCTGAGAGCTCAGTCATGTCTCTCTTCACATAGAACAGAGAGGTATGTATCAAGTTATTCACCCCCACATGGACTATGATGAAGTCATACTTGTACTTGTGGTTGAGTGACTTGAATGCTAGAGTCACTTGACAGATCCTGGCAACTGACAGGCAGCTAACCTTAATTGCTCCTTATCCAGCTTGGTAAGGGGAACAACCATGTGTCTCACTAGGGTCTATATTACATAAACGAAAATCAAAAAATGCAAATGACCTAAAAGTTGAAAATGCAGGACCTCAAACACACTATTGTGGGGGGCTGCACCCCCCACACCTCCCGCTAAATATATATACCAACTCTGATATTGCACTACAGTGAGGAAAGGGCAAATATTCCAATCCTCACTGTACCCCAATTTCACAAAAAGCAGATTGAGATCCGACATTTCCGACCTTTAAGTCATTCATATTTTAAGCTTTCAGCATTGTAATAGGAACCCTGTCACAATGGAGTCCCATACTACCAATATATTAGGTTTTCTGGTGTTATGCCTTATGCTGTTTAGGGAAAAACTGTGCTTCAAGGCTTTTACATCTACATCAACTAATGCAAGGCTTAAATATGAGCAAAGTTGAACATATTTTAAGCTAACTACCAATCAGAAAAATACACAATAAGCCTTCTACCAGCAATCCCCAACTCAGATATGTCAGAGCAGCACTCTTCTGCCTCAAGAGTGCAAAAAAAAAACTTTCCTATTGCAGAATGGATGGTTTGGAGCCCACGTGTAACAAGACTGCATAAACTACCTACAACAGCCCTACACAATGCGATACAGTGCATATTAAACACTTATAGCAGCAGTAGACAGTAATATCAGTCTTTTGTGCAGGTATAAAACGTATACCTCTGTTCAATTCAATTCTATTCAATAAAGTCATTTCACTAGTAGTCAGAACCTTTGAAGAAATATTCCAAACTAAGGAGTTGCTGGTTTCTGCCACATTCTCTTTAGAGACTGATTGTTCATCATATCCAATGTCAGCTTTCTTTTCGTTCTGCCTCTGCTGTTTGAATGTCTCTTCACAGCATTGTTGATGGGAAATGGAAAAGAATGACTACTCCTCTTCAGGACGGTAGCTTCTTTCTGTTGAGCTGAACTCAAATTATTAGTGGAACTATTACCATTCTTGGTAGTGGAAGATGTACTGATTTTACTTCTGGCTCCTAAATTAGTTTTCACGGTAACAGCCAATGGAGTTTTATTAGAGGGTCTTGGTTGTGTGTTCTCCGTTGTAAGTTCTGCACCTGAACTGATTGACGTTGAATCACGTCTAAGCTCAGCCGATTTCACAGGGTTTGATTGCTACCTATGAGCAGATTTGTGCCAAGTAAAAACATGCCCTGCAGAGAAATCAGACATATTCCTGTCCAACTTCTTTTGTTTCTGCTGAAGCAGTTTGCATTTGAAAATAGCTACTGAATCAAGAATATGGCATAATTTAGTATCAAACAGTTCTGAGGAATATTTCTCATAAAGCTTATTTTGCAAAGAGACAATATTCTGTAACAGTCTCTCCTCTACAAGTCTAAGAAAGTAATTTAAGAGCTTCAAATAACTGAAACTAAAATATAGATTTAACTTCTGCCATTTGATCATAAGATCTTCATAAAACTCACCATAGGTCAGCATCTTTAATATTCTTAAAGCTCTGGGTACAATCCGAAGCTCAAGACAAGCCTCAAAATGGTAGCGCTGTATTTGAAGTTTTAAGTTTAAAAATATTCTCTTGTAGCTGGAGAATTTCTCTACTCATACTAGACATCTCAAAATCCTCACCAGCATCAATGTCAGTAGAGGTGGAGGCTTTCTAACTTAACAACAGGTTAGTGTTCATATTAAGGTACTGAGATAGTTTTTCAGTAATATTGCCAAATCTCCATGTCTCACCTTCAGGTACATAGTCAAGTTTTATAGCACTGTGGATTCTTTTTGCCACGGTAACCTCTTCTTGTAGAAGTAAACAGGGGAAAAAAGTAATAAATCCAACAAGAGGAACCAAAGCTTCACCAGTTTTAACAGCAAAAATCACCGCAACCAAGGCAATAACCAAATAAAAAAGATACTGGTAAAGCAAACCAAGGCCAAATACAAGCATGTACCAGCAAGGCACAGGATAAATGTTAAAACTTTTATTGTGAGCGCTTTCACGGCTACTATTGCCACTTCATCAGACAATACTAAGTCAATCCTATACACAGTATTTAAACAAACTGTTTAATGCTAATTTATAATGGAAATTATATAATATGTTGGAGCTTTTCTTCTCGGGCCTCTGCTGAAAATGGGCTCTTCAGCTCAGTCAGACAATCCCGGTCAACAAATGTAGAATAAATAAATCAAATAAATAAACATGAACCAATAGATGGTAGCAAACAATTAATAAGATCATGTGATAAATCATTAAAAGATTTTATCATTAAAAAAATACTAACATAAAACAAAACTTGAACTTATCAAGACATTAAAATTATGTTTTATTACCTAAACACTCTATTCTTTAGCACAGGTTTCATACAAATTTTGTCATTCAAACCTTTACCTTTATTGCCTCTTATTGCAATTATCCACTTTAACTCATATGTTTCAACTTTATTCTTGATGTCACCCCCCTGCACTTTTAGCTACTACCTCAATAACCATGAATTTAAAACTAGGTTCCCTGCCATGGATAACAACATAGGCATAAGGGGAATGTAAATAATGCATTGCATAGGCACACACTAGTATGTGAGGGCAATACAAGATTTAAGTTTGGCATTTTAGAAGTTGTCCCAAGGAATTTTAGAGATGGTTGGTGGGAGCTTCAGGTTGATCTTAGAAAGTTTTATTGGATTATTAGATTACATGCCACTGCTGAACCAGGGTTAAACGACCATATTTCCCTGGTTCCTGTTCAGAAAAGAAAAAGAGCTTAAAATCTCTGAATTTTTATTGTATTTTGTATAATATATTATTTTTAATAATGTCAAATTGAACATTTTCTAAAGTTTTTTGTGTGTATATTTAAAGTACAAAGGTTTTTAGTTTTTAGTGTTTATGTCTTTAAAATTGTGGGTGAATAATTGATTAATTGATTGTTTCATTGCATATAAAGGGTGTTGACTTGGAGCAATGTAATTTCTTCTGTTTCTTGTTCTGATGAAGTTCCCGATGTGTATACTGGGGAAGAAAGTGCTTAACAATAAAGAGACTGGCGTAACATACTCTTTGTGAGCATTTTGTTTCATGTGTTGGGCTTATGGTGCAGCTACTTGCTCATATTGGCACCTTTGAAATTTTACATGGATAACAACATGTTTAACTAAGGCATTTGTGCATATAGAATTATTAATGTAATAAATATGCTCTCTAACATGATCATGTAACCTTCAGTCAGTTTTACCTATATAAAAACTCAAGCAGACTTGACACACAGCTAGATAAACAAGATGACATGTGTCACAAGTCACTCTCACCATAAACCTTAGTCACTTGCCCGTGTCAGGATGTAAAAACTCACTGTTGCTATCTAAATAGTTACACCAATTGCAACTGGAACATGGTAAAGTAACTTGAGGAGCAACATGTCTAACAACCTATTTTTTTTTTCTATTTACTAAGAGAAATATGGGTAAAATTTATTATAATTTGAGTATTGATGAACAGTGTGCACTTAAGACGCTATGTACTGATAACACTATTGCTATTAGACCTGCAGATAAAGAGAGCCCCGTGTTAGTAATGAAGAGGACTTTTTATAATTGTGTTACAAATGCTAAGTGATGCTGAAATGTACGTTGAACTTTCTGCACCCCAATTACATACCATAGTGTTAAGAGTTAATAACAGTCTTTTTGATTGTTTATTGGGTCGTAACATCAGCATGGATCTATTTAAATATCTTACCTGTGAGAAACCCCTTATTCCCACTTTACAAGGTTTACCAATAGTACATACAGATCCCTATAAGCCACCCTTCAGACCAATAGTGTCTGGTAGAAGATGGTGTACTGAAATGTTATCCATTTTTGTTGAAAAGCACTTAAGATGAGTGTTAAAAGAGAATATATATGCGTTAAATGATGCAAACAATTTTTTGAATGATTTATACGCTTTTGTATTGGGTGAACAACAAAGTACTGCATATAGTCTTATAACTTTGGACATGCAATCTTTATTTATTTGTCTACCCAATGATGTTGGTATTGATATGGTACGGGAATACCTATGTAAGTGTAGTCATTTTGATGGTGCTTTTATTGAGTTAATGTGTTTGTTTATGGAAATAATTCTTGAGAATAATATATTTATGTTTAAGGATTCTATTTATATACAACAGAAAGGAGTAGATATGGGGACATCTAGCGTCAACAGCTACACTAATATCGTAATGGCTCATTGGGAAGACAGGTATATACTGAGGACTTTTAAACAGGTGATTTCTTATCGGAGGTTCGTGGATGACCGCTTTTGGCTATGGGTTGGGGATGAAGATTCCCTAGCTAAATATCATCAATATTTAAATTCTACCACGTCTTTTGTAAAATTGTTTTGAATTTTTCTAGAATGTCGCTAGTTTTCTTGCATGTAACAATATTTAGAACAACTGAGGGTAACTTTTCCACAAGGACCTTCAGAAAAAATTGCTATAGCAACAACTATGTCTATAGGAGAAGTATGCAACCCCCACACATTTATCGCAACATTGTTAAGAGTCAGCGTCTGCGAGTTTTTAGGCTTAATGTGACTGAAACTGATTTTATGAATGAAATGTCTGAAATTCAAGCCAGATTTGTAAAAAGGGGGTACAACAGTCAAGAGGTAGATGTAATTTTGAAGAGTGTGTCATCCTTGAGGAAGACCCAAAGTAGGCCTTTTGACTCAGAGGGCCCATGGGAAGTAAGTAGGCAGAATGATTGTTTATGCGTATCTTTGATACATTCTAGTAACATAAAACAAATAGAAAATGTGATTAGGAGCAATTGGCAGATATTTAACAATGATACCATTGTTAGTTCTTTAGTTGGGAATGTACCAAGTTTTGTGTACAAAAATAAGAAAATTTTAAAAATAATGCTTTGGTACCCCAGGACTTATAGTGAGGTTGTTAGACATATTGCTCCTCAAGGTACTTTACCATGTTCCAGGTGCAAATTATGTAACTAGATAGCAGCAGTGAGTTTTTACATCCTGACACAGACAAGTGACTAAGGTTTATGGTGAGAGCAACTTGTGACACATGTCATCTTGTTTATCTAGCTGTGTGTCAAGTCTGCTCGGGTTTTTTATAGGTAAAACTGACCGACGGTTACACAATCATGTTAGAGAACATATTTATCACATTAATAATTCTATATGCACAAATGCATGAGCTAAACATGTTATTAACCATGGTAAGGAACATAATTTTAAATTCATTGTTATTGAGGTAGTAGCTGAAAGTGCATGGGGGGGGGGCGACATCAAGAATAAAGTTGAAACTTGAGAGTTAAAGTGGATAATTTGAATGAGAGGCAATAAAGGTGTAAAGGGCTGAATGATAAAATTTGTATCCAACCTGTGCTAAAGAAGAGCGTGTCTAGGTAAAAAAAATTTGATTATGATTTCTTGATATGTTCAAGTTTTCTTTCAATTATGATTGCATTTTTTAATGATAAAATCTTTTAATGATTTATCAGATGATCTTATTAATTGTATGCTACAATCTATTGGTTCATGTTTGTCTAAATAGTGTGTATGGGATTGGCTTAGTATTGTCTGATGAAGCGGCAATAGTAGCCATGTAAGCACTTACAATAAATGTTTTAACTTTTATCCTGTGCCTTGCTCCTACATGCTTGTATTTGGCCTTGGTTTGCTTTACCAGTATCTTTCTTGTTTGATTATTACCTTGGTTGTGGTGATTTTGCTGCTAAAACTGGTGAAGCATTTGTTCCTCTTGTTGGATTTATTACTTTTTCCCCTTATTATTTTATTTGACTAAAATACTGTGAAACTTCAATTGAAAACTAATGGTGCATCATGTAATAAGTAACTAACTACTTTTACATTCTCAAAATATTTTTTATTCAGGTCACAGTACTGAAACCAGATTGTTAACCTTAAGTAAAATAAAACTTTAAAACAGCACACTAGGCACCAGATTTAAACACCAATGTTTTTAGTTATACCATCTGGTACCTCGGCTATTCACCTTCAAGGATACATTACTCTTTCGATTCACTCAATTTAATGGTCTTACATTCCTTCTCTTGTCCTAGACATGTCCAAAGCTTTATAGACAGTCCCCAGGATTCATGAAGCTCGGCGCAAGTCCGGCGTAAGGCCTGCGCCGGCGGTGCATGGAATATCCGGCGCAGTAGCGCCATATACATATTACTGAGAGTGCACCGGAATCACAGACACGTGCGTAGTGTACGTGAGCGAGCCCAGGTAGGATGCGTCTGGAGGCGTGTCTAAGCCGGCATGAGGTGAGCAACCTAATGTGCTGACAGCCACGGTCCGCCCACAATAGTAATGGCAGCAGCCAGGTCCTGTGCAGAATGAAACGCACGTACAGTATGCAACATAGTCCCCGTCCCAAATTAACGGAGAAGCAAATAGAAGCCACGAAGGCATAAGTGTACCCGTCCAAGGAGCAAAGGATACGCATAAGACCGCGTTCGTCCCGCAATGCACTGTCAGTGTTTACACTCAGAGAAGGTGTACAGCCGCATGTCAGTGCGCCGCACCGACATAGGAGCAGCGACTAAGGTCACCACCTGTCCCACTGTGGTTGGGGCAGTCTCTCCATGGACAGTTGTGTCCCGAAAAAACGTATTAGAAATGGCTGATGTGCTACGATTGTAGGACACAATGATATCCCGTATTTAATGTAATGGTAGCATGAATTGGTTATTTCTGTAACAGAAATACCTAAATGACACAATAAACAGAATAAGCAAGGAAATTGCCACAATAATAAGCATATTATTTAGGCAAACAAGTGAATTTCTATGCGATTTAGTGACCGTTTGTATGTGTCGGCCTGTAAAGTCAGATGTGAGTCCCGGAAATATCCCAGATCGGAAAATGGAAAAGGTGGAAACCCCAGTAGCGACATGGGCATGGTCACCAGGGTTACCTGCTGTCCCAATGTGCCATGGACAGTCCCTGATTGGACAGTCGTGTCCCTGCAACAATCGTAAAAATGGAAAATGACCTCCGATCCCCTGCCACGCAAATTCCCGCAATATACATGTAAATAGTAGCATAAAACATATACATTACGATATGGAACACAGACATGGCATAAGAAAATAAATAAGGAACCCAAACGCTTACAGAATAAGCTCATAGTATGGCAAACAAGTGAAGTTCTGTCAACTGCACTAGCCCTGGGTATGTGTAGTCCTGCAAATTCGAAGTGTCCACATAACATGCCCCACTATGGGCATTGGAAAAGGTGCCAACCATAATGGTCACAAGCAGTAGTGACAGTACATAGCCGGGTAGCTGTGCTGACATAACAACAGTAAGGAAGCAAGATACCTCAAACACAGGCAAACATGTGCATAGCAACATATCCCAGACCCAGCAACGTCTCTGTTGCATACACTGGATGGTGTATGATGAAGTGTAATATCCAGAAGCAGAACCCATGCATTCGGATGTACTACACAATAGCCTCATTGTACATGTCAGTCACACCCATGTATACCCCTGCACCCAAACCTGCTAGCATCCGTGTGCAGCTATACAACCACACACAATGTGCATACCTGAACTGTGGTAAGAAGTTTGTGTTAGGCAATGCCACGCGGGCAAATACGTACCCCACATGTCACCAACCCACCGCAGGTACAGATATGTAAATGGCTGCATGTGAATGTGTCAGCAGAATGTGTACATCCGGCATGTAGTATGTACCCGTCCAAACCATCTAGGTTTGCATACGACACGGTGCACATAAGTGTACACATGTGGACAAGTTGGGTCGTTGGACCACCGCATCGATGATTATCTTTGCAGTGAAGTCGATCACATATAGCGGAACAGGTGCCTACCACACAGGACGTCCTAACAGGGTGCTACAGGCAAAGAAGGGGAAACTGGGACATCACATGTGGAGATTAGCGTGGCTGGACGGACAAATACACACGGTCAAGGTAAAGGACGGAACAACATGCATATGGCTGGATGGATGTTGTTCGTAAAATATATAGAAACACATATGAAGTTCCAGTTTACACTCTAAATACTATATAATGTATTGAATTGTACCGCACAATATGGCAGTAGAACTAAGCCTGCATGTAATTGGTGAAGCTAAGCTGTACTGTGATGGAATTCTGAACCTGGCAGTAAGCAGGACAGCAGGCTCATGTCTGTCATCATTAATTATTTGCTGGGTTACAGAACAATAAATGTATGTACATGCATAACAGCACTCCTTCCCCAGAGGAGGATGGCCTTGTGAGCTCAATCGAAGATAGCAGTACAACTCCCTACCAGAGAGACAAAGCAACGTATTAAGAAATTAACTGTCCACTGTATCGTAACAGTCTAGGGTCCTTGAAACAGCTACAATCACAAAAGGATACTGTAATGTACAAGGTGCCTTGCAAGGCTGTGTTATTCCCATGAGAAAACAATTTAAAAGCACGACCCCAGCACCCACGTATGTATAGACTATTGCGGACCATAGTGATGGAAATGCCTTGTGATCGACCACGTCAGTAAGGTGGGCAAAAGCTGATTGTAAACACTATATAAAGAAACTGCTTACTGTATAGAGTCAGACAAAACTCTCATACTTGGACTGTATATTATTTAGCCTGCCTGTGTACACTACTAAAACGTTCCGAACCCGAGCCTCCTGTGTTATCGGCTGTCACTTAGAAAAGCCTACTGATAACTACAGTCTGGTTGTAACAACTTATTTCACATTGTGATCCTTGTAATCCGGAATTCCCTTGGTAAGCTACAGGTCAGAGTGCATGGCTGGTTAGACATGTACGCTGGAGAATATGCATAAATGGTTCTTCTTGAATGAAAAGACCTCCGACTGAATTGTTGTGTGTAAAGAGGCTGTTTACTGTCTGATCTGTGGCTGAAAAGCGGAAAACTGGATCCCAAGAAGAAAACGTGCAGCCTTAAACAGGAGGCCCAGGTAAGGAGTGTCTGCCTCTTTGTGTCTATTGTAGATCAGGGACCAGACTACATTGTGTTTCTGTTAACAGTAGTGATATCGGGTCGAAGACCTACCCACATACTGTTAAATCTGAACATAGGTCAGGGGAACACACAGCAGAGTAAATAGTGATTGCAGACACTACAGTGGATACAGGGAAGGAGACACACGTGTTATGACAGAAGGTTACGTAGCAGTCGTGTAGAGGATATGGGAGATTATCGAAGCAACAGATCATGTGATCCGCGTTTGACGGGTGACGTGAAGAATATGCAATCGCAGAGAGCACATAATTGTGAGTTACGCAGCAAAATGGGGTAATAAATATGACATTGATGGTATATTAGGCAACATATCGTTACTGAAACATTGTAATCCCTGAAAATTTGATGCATATGTTCCAAGGTAAACACCTGTTCCACCCTGAGAGGGATATGCCCTCTGGCCAGTCGTGTCCTGTAAATAAACCGAACAAATGTCAAATGTCCTGATATCTCAGGACAAACATTTCCCAGATATATATCAAGATGGTAGCGTAAAACAGTAAATTTGTATGTGGAACAGCAAAATATAATAATAAACAGAATAAGCAACTGAAATGCTACAACAATTGGTCGCTCTCCTGGCAAAACGTGAATACCTGTCCTATGTACTGGCCGTGGGTATGCATTTTCCAGGCAAATTACACGTTCCGAACACTAATGTCCCACATTGTGCATTGTAAAAGGTGGCAGCCCTAAGATGTGCAGGCGACAAAACAGCGACAATTGGGTATCCGTCATGCACATCGGTGGACTGAGGTAGTGTACGGAGGGAAATAGAACACTACAAATGGCTAAGCATCATACGTACACAGAGAAGATCATAATACAGTAGTACCGACCACCCCCCACAACACCCTACCACCTCAGATACCACATGCAGGATATTAAGCGGGAGGGCAGGCTAGTCCCCACACGTTATCCTGTGGCAACAGAGGTAGCACAACGAACAAATGTAATAGAAGCTATTGAAACCACATCCCGAACACGTAACATACCTAGGGACACCCAAGTAAGAACACAGTACTAAAACAGAGTGAGGATATCTGTCAATTAATTGAAGTACCGAACCATCATGCAGGACAGGAAGGCCAGGACCCAACCCCCGTAGCGTATAGACCGTGGACACCAGAAGATATCTGCAAAGTCAGAGAGGGAATTCCCCATCCACAAAGTAACCACTATTCACCATGCAATACCCCTGTATCTCCTGATCGGAAACCAAAAGGGGAATGGCGGATGGTACAGTATGTATAAGCTGTAAATAATGTAAGAATACTTAGGGTAGCGTTGGTGCCAGACCCACACACTATATTCAATGCTATGAACATGCCACAGAAGTATCTTACCGTGGTACATATAAGCTATGCTTACTTTGCAATACCTATACATCCACATAGTTCGTATTGCTTTGCTTGTACAGTCAGGGTGACAGATACAGCCATACCCGGCTATCGCGGGGCTACTGTGAAAGTACAACGATATTCTCACAGGGGTGGCTAGCTACATTCGGTGTCAACTCCACCCGGGGCCAGTCAAGCTCCACTTTAATTGGATGATATTCTGCTTGCGGCCCCTACCCAGCAGCAATGTATGGAAGATACAATAGCATTATTGAGATAATCAGCAGAACAGGGACATAAAGTAAGCAAGCATAAATTGCAACTACAGAGAATACAGGTCAATTACCTGGCATATCTGGTATCCAAGTAGGGTAGAACATCACATGACGATAGGAAGGTAGCAATATAATAAGCACCCAAGCCAACTAACAAGAAGGGAATGATGTCGTGTCTAGGGCGACTAACACATGTTAAATCTGGATACCAAACAATGCTGTGGAATCCGCTGTATTGTTTGCCTTAACCTTTAATACACCTATGGCAGCACAACACATAGTACACCGGATTACAGTAGCAGAAACAGCGTTATGCAGACTAGAATGATTGATAGCCTTAACAGCTGTAGTAGGTCTCGTGAATAATCATAACACATGTTGTCAGACCGTAGATTGTAAGCGGAGATATATGACGTCAGTCTTGATGCAACAGCAGGGAAGTAAGCAACGCTAAATAGATGACTACTCATTGCAGTTGGACACTGTGGCATGGTCAGTGCCACATTGTGTACAGGCAGTTGTTGTAGCACCCATGGCAGTACAGGCCCCCGCCGAATGTTACTAGACCACCCTCTCACTGTGAGAATGTGTCATGCAGTTGCGATCAATCTGCTGCAAGAGAAGATAGAATTCCTGACTCGTGCTACACATTTGTCATGTCTGACCATACCACTGAGTCAACCTCACATGGTGATTGAACGTTGTACAACACGAAACCTATCAACGTCACGTCTGACACCTGTGTATGGCACATCACACAGTAGCCTATACGAAATGGATTAAATAACTACACACAGACATGATAACACTGATATACCCTTAGATGATGCAGAGGTGACAGTTAATGTGTACGGATCATGTAGACAGAGTCCTACAGGAACGAATGAAGTAGTTTATGCAGTAGTTATTGATAATGACATTGTAGACGGCCAAACCCTGCAGCATAACGTGTCTGCTCAAGCAGCAGAATAGATAGCTTTAACACGTGCTTGTACTGTAGCGGAAAAATGATGTGTGGACATATGTCCCGATAGTCATTCTGTTGTCTGTGCAGTGCATGTTTATGAGCAGCAGTGGAAGAATAGGGGAATGATAACATCCACCAGTAAACCGATTAATCATGCGCATACGAACCTGAATGCATTAGACTACATGCAGTTACCCACTGAAGTAGGTAATTGTAAATGTGCAGGGAATAGAAAGCAACAGGATAACAGTAGGAAAGTTGAGGCATGAGCTCATGCACCTGCAAAACAAGCAGCGTCACAGTTGGAAAGTGTCTGTGTGAATGAGGAATGACAAACCTCAGACTGTTTAGATGTAGAAACTGTACAAACAATGCAAACAGCAACTACGAAAGCAGAAAAGCCGACGTGGTTATGACGAGGAGCAATCCTTGAACACGGACTGCACATATCCACAGTGAGAAAGCCAATATTAACGTCTAATATATTCAGATATGCGGCTTTGTGGAGCCATGGGTACAGACATGTCTCAACAGGGGGGATGGTACATTTGGTTAACAGAATACCCCTAACATACGGAATTACGAACCACATACAAACCTCATGAGCAGCGTGTCACATTTGCCGTAGATATCATGCACAGGGAGTATTTAAACCGAAGGGAGTGAGTTTACCTACACCACCCTAACCGTTCCGTGCTATTTGTATGGAATTCATACATCTGCATAAATGTGAAGGGAACAAAGACTGTTTAGCGATTACACATATATATAATCAAAATGGGTAGAAGCATTCCCAACCATTAATCCGGATGCAGCAGCAGTGGCAAAGGTGCCAGTAAAATTAAGTATCCCTAGATCTGGCATGCTGTAAAGAAGCTACAGTGACAATAGAACACATGTAGTTAACCAGACAATCACGCTACCTGGGGGATTACTTCCTATTACCATGAATGTCAATTGCATGTACAACCCACACTCAGCACGACTGCTGCCGCCGCAGAATGGGATCCCGAGAAATAAGTAGAGGAGTTTGGTGGGTGACATCCAGACGAGTTACATGAGCTGTCTACCTCTAGCATTGCTGAGCATGACAACAGTTCCAAATGTAAAGTGCTGCACCCACTTCGAAGTAGTATGTGGAATGGCATATCATGTGCCAGAGTGGAAAGCTGTCATGCCTGCAGAGCCGGAGGTCGATGACTCAGTAGTAGGTGACATGAGAGGATTGTTAACTAGTAACACTGTTCCTCAGTTAAAGTCTGTTACAGATAAGAGCAAACGAAGACGGAAGCATAGCTGACACCAGTATCCTGTGTGTATGTCACTGTTATCCAAAGAACATTATTGCCAAGTGGACAGTGCGAATGTCTGTACCGGGTACTGTTGGCAACGCCTACCGCAGTAAAGTTTGCAGAGAGGTCGTCCTGGGTCCACCTCACATTTCCCAAACTGGTAAAGGATATCAAGTCTGATTGACATCTTGTAGCTGATATACCAAAGAGCCCGAATCACCCGGCGAAGACTGTATAACAATACAAAGCAACCCCAAAGACATTTATGTTTGCTGTCCTAATGATTATACACCTATTAACCATGTTTGTGTTTACGTTACAATTTCCGGGACCTCACCTGCATATAACTACACGGATACAAATACTGATACGTGATGAACTGGCCACAGAGTGTCTTCCACACCTCAACAGATACCTAGGCATGATGCGTGTGCATATAGAGACCAGGAACACTTTAAATTGCTGTGTTTGTACTGCCATACCTACATCATATGGAGGACTTCCGATGCATGTGGTCCCCTTGGGGATAGATTGAGACTTGTGAATATCTACACTTTGATACAGGTTCTGTGAGATCACAGGACAACGTGGCAATGTACTTACCTGTTACACAAAAAGGAATTGTATGTTATCATAAACATGGTACAGTTGCAGTTGGTGGGAGTATTTGTAACATCACTGTGTCTTACAAATGTCATATAACAGCCAAAGATCACAGTACTACTTGTAGCACCATTCCTAATTTGTATTGAAACATCATGAGAACAATGTTGAAGGATGTGCAGAAACATCCTGAATTGTATAAACAGTACTCTGTTAGAGACAGGAATTTGTTACATGCAGAGGTAACCCGCATCAGTAATAAAGTAGAATATAGTTATGTTGTTTGTGGGAAATAAGCATAGCAATGGTTACCTGGGAATTGGTCTGGCAGTTGTTATTTGGTTTATCTGGCTCCAGTCACATGACATACTGTACAATTGCCTGTGGGTGCGAAACGAACTATAACACATATAGCTCGAAGAACTGGGAACACAGTCGGGAAACCTACTAATCCAGTGGGTGAAATGGAAGCTGTTCTGACATGTCAGTCCTCTGCAAGAGATAAAGGAATACCGATTCATATGGACTTCAGTGACAGCGTCACAACCTGGGCTGGAACACCCCCAGCTTCTGGAGTAGTGAAAGCAATCAGGGAACAGAGGAAGTTATCAAAAACTGTCAGAGGAAGGATGAATGTGACTTCCCGCTCCTGAACATGTGACTGATGAACTGGATGCAATGAGAACTGTTGTGTCACAAAATGTAATAGTGCACGACTGCACCGTGGCGCTGAGAATTGGTACGTGCGCGCTTACTGAAGAAGATCGCTGTGTCCAACTACCACATGAAGAGACCAAAAGCAACGCCCACCTACAGGTAATATAGCAGGTGTCATCCATGGCGGAACCAGGCCCAAACCCACTGCCGAACCATTTCCACAAACCATTGGGTGGATGGGGTCAGTCATACTGAATATCATGAATGCCATTTGTGTTGTTCTGCTCATATTGGGAGCATGTGTCTAGTGCGGATACTGTGCATGTAAGTATTAGTCAGGGACTCTGGCAACATACCTGTACCCGAGACTATGGATCAAGACCTGTAGTGGTATTTGTCAATAGAAGATGCAATCCTACTTGCAATGTACATCAAATTACCTGCCTAGTTAAACGTTCCACAGAGGAAGACGCCAGGGAATGAAATAATGTTGTATATGTCTCTGGATAGAGTAGAAGCAATCAAAGGAGGGAGAATGTTAGCAAAATACATATTTAAACATAATATGACGTGCAACTTTAGAAGCTAATAGTGTATAATGCATATTATTCTACCTGACAATATAGCAGTACAGCTTCTCATGCATGTAATTGCTTGTAGTGTAGCTGCAGTGTGATTGAACCCTAACCCTAGCAGTAACCAGTGCAGCAGGTGTATGTCAGTCAGCATTAGTCATCTGCTCGGTTACAGAATAATACATGTATGTACAGGTATATCTGTCATCCTTCTACTGAGGAGGATAGGGTTGTGAGCTGTAACACAGAGTACAGCTGCTCAGCAGAGAGACACAGGAACCTAGTAGGACACGGAGTGAGGACTGAATATGAACAGTGTTGGAACCGTGTCAGAGCAGAACTTACCAAAGTACAGTCTAACTGAATATGTGTCTCAAGGTTGGGCTATCCTCATGGGAAAACATGTAATAAGCATTACCTGAGCACTGTTGTAGGAATACAATGTTCTGTACTCTAGCAATGTAAATGCCTTGTGACTGACAACATCATTAATGTGTGCAAAAGATGATAGTATACAGAATGCTCATACAGATGTAACATGTATAGAGTTTAACAAATGTCTAAACTTTGACTGCATACTCCTTTGCCTCCTGCTGCACAGTAATAAAATGTTATTAATCCCAGCTTCCTGTGTTAATGAGTGTCATGTTGAAAATACGAATGAGTGTTACAGTTTGATTTAAAAGACTTAATTGACAGATGTTTACGTTCTAGCATTGGAATAGGTCAAGACAAACATCACAATGTCCATGTGTACCACATACACACAGCCAGTAACATGCAGTAGTAGTGCATGAAGGCATACGACTGTGGAATAGTACAGGACATATGGCACGTGCCAAGTGCAGATGCATGACACAAACACCAGGATGGGTGTCCCTGCAAAGAGGAACATGTGCCAACTACACCTCCCACAGATGTACTGGCAATAAAACACATGGCAAACACACAGACACACTACTGTCCAACACATGACTGCAACGGAGCCTGGTCAAACACCAACATGAAGCATGCACAAACAGGGACTTGAGTAATGTTTGCCTTAACACCCCCATAGGCCAAAGAATAATAGAATGGACATATGCATGGAATGCTGTGAAGGATGTGTGGTAGTCCTCAGTATCACAGTGTTAGGGACACAGATACACTGTCATCAACTTGGGATGTG